>NW_026623696.1:8293-133929 GCF_030028575.1 Malurus melanocephalus
GACATATATTAATATGTTTTATTACTCAAGTATTGGGTACTGAAGTCAAATKTGAAATGAAAGAAAAGAAATAAGCCTTCAGTAATTCCATTGTTTTCAGACAAGCTTTTTAGTCTCCCCATCTCCCTTAGATCAAATGGCACTTGTATCACAGAGTTATTATTTCTTGTTCCTTTTATTTTTTCTACTGGGTACAGGTATGTTCAGGCATTTCAGACAGTATACAACTTCTCTTCTAAAAGTAATACATGTGGGTTTTTTCCTGTAATATATGCTTGAATGCTCGAGACATGTTTTTATTTACTCGTTACCAATACTCACAGAAGAAAGGTCATGTTTCCATTTAATCCTTTGCACAGATATGTATTTATTACTTCAGTATTTGACAGCTTTTGTCTTGTGCCTGTGTGTGTTTCTGTCTCTTCCATCTTTCCCCTACTCTCACTGCCTTCTCCGCCCTCAGTAGCACTGTCACAATCTCCATTGCACAGAYTTTTGACTTCAGTTCTGGCCTTTCATTCCAGGCTGCCTGTCTGTGTTGCCTCCTTCTCCTGCTGAAACCATGAATGACTACACCTGTATGGGACACTCTGATCCTTTCCTCCACATCCAGTGGGGATGGATRGTCATCACTCCCTACTGGGAGTCTGTGCCACTGGTAGTGTTTACAACACTCTCCTGCCTTTATCCCACATCTCCTGCTCAGCTTGTCAGATGTGTTCCTCCTTCATTGTCCTCTCTTTGCAGAGACAAATTCAAAGGAAAGGTCTCCAATTCTATTTTAAGATGGACTAGGTGGTACTTTTTCCTTTCATTCAAACTAGCTAACTTATTTTCACTAGAATCTTCCCAAAGGAATAAAACGGAGGACTACATATAACCCAGTACAGTTTACCTTTGCGATCAGTCAGTATTCTCAGTGTTAGATGAATTCAAAAGAGGGCTGTAATGCCCTGTTCTCAGGAAATCCCCATTATACCCTGCTCACAAGTGGTAATATCTAGCAATTTTTGATACATACGGCAAAAGGTTGCATTTCTCCATGGTGCCAGCTGGACTCCTGCAGCTTGGCACACATCTGCATAAGCCTGTAGGCTTTCACAGAGAGCTGCATTGTTCAGATGAAGTTCACAGAGATCATACTGGCAATCTTCAAAATAACTYTGTGGATCGACTACTGCATGGCAGTTCTGGAATGGACCATTTGGATCTGTGATCAGGCCACAGTATGCATTGCTTTGGATCATGTRTTTTTCCTCATCAGTGCAGTTTGGAGTATGGCCATCATCTGGTGAGCACCTAATGGGGAGAAAAAGAAAGAAGACGTGAAAAATTAATGGATAGATCTTGGATTCACTAGCACCTGGGATGCTTTCCAAATCACATCTACAAAAACTACAAGTCTCTTCCCAGACTAAACATGATATATTCCCAATCCCTATACTTCAAACTTTTGGGATAGAAATTGAGATTTCAATAGGACCTCAACATAATAATTTTTGAGAAGTCTGCAAGAAACCCAGATACTTGTTTTTGCTTTCTGGTAAGTCAAGCTGTTTATATGGAAGGGGAATTAGGAAATGAAAGCATTCAAAGCTAAGCTCCAGCTGTTACAGAATGATGTATAGTGAAATTATAACTAACAAGTATCTCAGATGAGTTGAAACAGTGAACATTTGAAGTGGAARGCAGGGATTTCTCCCCTGTCCTTRGCACTGTTGAGGCCACACCTCAATTCCTGCGTTCAGTTTTGGGCCTCTCAATATTAGGGCCTGACACGCATGTCTATGAGGAGTGGCTGAGGGAATTGAGGTTGTTAGGCCAGGGAAGGGGAAGGATCAGGGGACCTCTGCTTGCTCTCTCCAGCTCCCAGAATAGTGGTTGTAGTGAGATGGAGGACAGGTTCTTCTTCCAGGTGACAGGATGAGAGGAAATGGCCTCAAGTTGCACCAGGGGAGGTTTAGATTAGCTCTTACAAACAAATTCTTCTCCAAAAGGTCTGTTGAGCATTGGAACAGGCTGCTCCAGAAAGTGGTGTAGTCACCTTCCCTGRAGGTATTTAAAAGATGCCTAAGTGTGGTATGTGGGGACATGGTTTTTTGGGGGATATGGCAGTGCTYGATTAACTGGACTTGATGATATTAAAGGTCTTTTAAAGCCTAATCMGTTCTAAGAGTTTAAGATTCTACAAAATTTTCTCTTTTCAAGCACAATGAAATTACCTGTGAAATTTCACCCAGATGGATAAAGTAAGTACACTGACAAGGACAGATTTTATCCCCTGTGTGTATTACATTTTTGGCCCCCATGCAACAGTTGTATAAAACACTGGCCATTGCATAACCAACAGCTAAGACCTAAGATCCTGGCTGGAGTCCTACCTGGAGTCATTGTAAACCTGCCARCTGTTGCCCAGGCTGGTTGAGTTTGGCTCCATCTCTCCATCTGGGTTGAGAAAGTCGTCTGCTTTATGCCCGTTGTAATTTCCACATATTCCACAGACTTTAGACATAAAGGTACTGGGAAGAGTGATTTCTGCTCTGTGATTTCCATCAAACTTGACTTTCAGCCCAAAGTCAGTAGTAACCACAACATACTGCCCACTGAAGGAAATACTGACACCTGGGGCCAAGGTCACAGGGACCACCTGGCTGACTCCATTKACCTGCAGGCACAGAGAAGGACAAGTAATTTAAACATAGGAAAATAAGTCTTTTTAATGGCGACCCATGTATATTCCTATATTAACACAGTGAGCAGTAAGAATTCACTCTGTGCTAAGTATTATTTACCAGGAATGGTGTATATGGCTACATAAACTAGGACCTTGAGGCCATAACAATGTGGCTACAACACACCTTACAAGTGTGGTCTTGGTGAGCCAGACACAGCTGGCAAAAGTCCAAGACTTAGCATGGTCTGTCCGCAGCACCTGCCTACAGACTTATACTTTTAATTTAAAAAAATAATATGTAGAGGGAAAAGGTATAAGAGAGAGGCTGTTGGACAAATGAGGACATATGGGTTCTCCATCTCTCTAAGATCCGATGGGAGAGGTTTCAATATGCCTTCTACCTTTACCTCTTTTAAATCAATGTACTATTTTCTTATAAGGAGGGTGGTAACGAAGCAAGGTGACCTGTTCATTTGTTGGAGGTTTGACTCAGTCATTTCTGCTGTTTTGGCCCTTTGTGGAAGGGATCCATAAAGAAGTCTTGGGATACAATAGTTAGCCAAGTGTACAATCAGTGTAAGGAGAGTMATGAAATTGTCACTCCAGGACTCCCATCTGGCCCTGCTTTATGGAAAAGGCCAGGTGTTCAGTGAAGTTATCAGTGAAATGGAAGAACTAGGAATCAGGGATGAACATGCAGCTTTACAGGCTACCACACAGGACTGAGAAATYACTAGCAGCATGAACTCAGCTGATTCAGGACTTTTTTGCTCCCTGTTACATGCCAAGCTTAAGCATGTGGAGCAGGCTAGAAAGGTAGCCTAGCCCACAAACCCCATCTGGAATGTCAGCTCTAAGCCCTACTTTTAACAACACAGCTCAGAATTTTAGCCTATGCTTTCAGCTTTGAAATTCCTATGTTTAAGAACTCCACGTTATTCCTGCTCCTAAACATCTGACTGTCCTCTAAAAGTTACTGTGTAGACCTGGAGARTTGTAGTCATTGCACAACAATTTATTCCTTCATGCTATGTGTTACAAGTGATAGAGATTGGGCTCCAACCTTACCTTAACAGCTCTTTTTTGACCAAGGTTGATCCTGTACCCATAGACATCAATATCTACATATTTGACATAGGACACACGGGTGTTGCCTCCCCTGTGCTCATTGGCTGCTTCCACATTGAAGTAGGGCAGGGAGCTGTTGCTGTGGCACAGCTTGGAGAGGGTGTAGGTGCAGGTGCCCATGAAGTCATGACGCTGACCATCAAATGTGTTGTAGTGGGGATCCCCATGTATACTGCAAATAGCTTCTGGACACAAGAAAAAGGAATATGTTCTCATTAATATCCTGACACATCCCCAAAACTCATCTCACTGTGTTTTCCTACATCACAATCACCCTTGTTTTTTTGGCTTACTTCTGGGAGAACTGAAACAGAAAATGGTGGTTTGTATGGCATAAAACAATGTCATAGCTAAATACACACAGAAATTAACTGAAGCAAAGAAGTAGTACTGGTAGTAAAAAATCTAACYGTCCCACAACCCATGGAAGTAGTATATGTGATGAACAAAAAATTACCTGTCACTGGAGGTGGTGTAGGTTCAGTTGGTGTAGGTGTCGGTGGTACAGGTGTAGGGACAGCTTCTGTTAGTGGAAAAGACAAAGCAATACAATGAGCTTGAACATTACAGGGTGAACACTATTCACACACCAGCATACAGGAGTTTTCACTTATTCTTCAGCAGCAGAAAGGTAGAAGCTCTTCAGTGAAGCAAGCAGAAYTATATGTGTTTAAAATTGGGATGTGGGGTTTTTGAGCACGTAGGAAATCTCATCTGACAGTTTGATCACAGTGACCAAGCTCGGACTCCTCTCTAAAGGTTTAAGTGTAACAACAACTGAGTGTGTGACTCCCTCTGGTGTATGTTAAGACACATGAAGATCYTACTCTCAGTGAGGGTTGACAGGTRTGAGAGTGAGAYGAACAGAGAAGCTTTTGTCTCTTGGAGTTACCTTTGTGCACCATCCGGTGGCTAAATCATATGCTAATACAACTGGAAAAATGAAGAACTGGCTCTCCCTAGCACTCAAACAAAAAAAGTCCCTAAGTCTTTTTCACACAATTTTAAATAAAAACATATGTTCTGAGGATATGGACCTGAAAGGAAGTTTTTATCACAGGTAGTACGAATTTGAAACATGTTATGTCATTATATGAGTAGTATTTCACAGAGAACAAGACCTATTCAGACCTAATGATACTTTCCTYAAGCTTTTCAGCAAATTTCTTGTGCAATTCACATCTCACAAGTATTGCATGTTTGTCAGTAAAAATGGATCCCAGCCACGCACAGCTTGTGCCAGTCTTGGCTGATCTGTCACAGGGGCAGAGATCAAGCTCAAATTGCTGATTCGTAGTCAAAGCTGGTAGTGCAACTCAGTGTTATTGACTCTTTGTTACTTCTTTCTGTGACATGTAGTTGTACTGTGTGTTTAWTGAGCTTTCAGGAACTGATATTTGCTGTAAAATGCCAATTAGACCATTTAATCTGGAATCCAAGTTCAATGTGCATAGCCTTGTCTGGTTTAGAGATGCACTTCAGACCTAGAAGTGAAGATAAATTTTGCTGGAGGTGGAGAAAAGGGTCACATTTGCTGAGAAAGGGTTAGCTTGTCTTGGATGTTTGAGTTGATGAGGAAAGATTTAGGAAGAAATTACAGTAAAACACGTAACATTTAAATGAAGTGAAGTGTGAAGTTTTTGCCATTTCTCTTTTGTGTTTCAAAGTTCTGAGGGGTTGCTATATTGTGTATGGAATAGAGTAATGGTCAAGAGGTTCTGCAGAGAGGAGGAAGAAGTATAGACTCAGGTGCAAACACAGACTTACCACAGGGTCCATCCCTTACTCTSACGTTGTCCAGTGCTGTATCCCCGTACTCTGTCAGTCCCCGGACAGCCTCAAAAATTACCTGAGGGGGGACACAAAGTGATCATCAGAATTGTTTGGGCAAACACAAGACCATTTCTCTCAGAATGTTTCCAAACTAATCTCTCTGCTTGATCACTTAAAGCATCAATAACCTGAGGTTTTAACAGTTTTCTTAGCTTCCCTCAGAGGCCTAAAATATATATTCTGTAATAACGTGAGGACTGGAAGAAACATATTMTCCTATTTTGCTGACTTATACATGATTTATGAAAGTTAGGGGTCTGGATTCTACAGAGGAGTCCAATGCARGCAGCATCCCTAAATTCAGATATTRAAACTCACAGCARACAAAYCTGCATTGAAGRYATCTAAAGCCCTTGAATTCATGATAAAATTWAAGAAAGGAAAAGAGAGAAAACTAAACTGAATAATATCCCTTTACTAACAACACTCTTGAAACTAGGAGGTTTTTTTCCCCTTCTTTTAGTTAATTGACAGAAATAATGAGTCCATTATCTTTACAAAATATTAACCAAGCAAATCTTGGTTATATCTTCCAGCTTACATGGACAATATTTTACAGCTTGCAAGGGGAGAACRGGTGTGACGCTGTACAAAGAAATATATTCTGAAAATATATTACCTTTATCTTTCTCTGTGTTGGAAAAGTGTGAGTGATGGCACCATAGTTCCACAAGGAACTCTGATTTCCCCTGCGATTCCACAGCACCAACTCCTGTGTGCCATCTTGGATAAGCACCCTCAGCTCATTCATCTCTTCTGAGCCGAACATGTAGTACCAGAAGTCTATGCATATTTTTCCAGAAACTACAGTATCTGGGCTCTCCAGCCTGTTAATGTCGAAGGGGATCAGATTACTTGCTTCTTGATAGATGAAATAACCTTCTGCAAAGTGAAAAAGTTAAAATGTGGTTGAATCTTGATAACTAATTAGTTGTCATTTAAAATTGAAGTACAAGCAAACTYTGGAAGAAATTAAGGGCAAAGAAGTCAAGTGGAAGGTGTTCGGACTTCACATTGCAATGGTTAACCACAGAGTCATCCAAAGTAGAATGCAAGTAGAATGAGAGCCGGGCAAATAAATTTCATCTCACAAGAACAGTTATTTTGGGATCACAATTAAAGATGCAGGACTCTTCCAAGGGACACCACCTCCAGACAGTGTCACATTGATCYGTGTTCCATTTCCACTTTCCTCAAAGGAAAATAATGCAATCTGCTATACACTTTCTCCTGTGGGTTATATTTTTTTATATTTTTTATATTAAGATTTTGGTCTCAAGATGAGACCTCTCCTTCCTGCCACAAGGAAAATTCTAAACTGTCAGCATTTGCTTTTGTCTCAAAACAGAAGACATGGAAAGCAATGCYGATATTTCCTTCAAAATATTTACATTTGACATTATGAAAAAGAAGGAAAYTTTTCAAAATTCAGAGATTTGCAGTATTTCTTTAGGATTTGAAATGCTTTAATCTGATCAGTTCAATRTATGACCAGATTTTGCTTTACTAGGGCTGAAGTTTTTTGTTTCATGTGGGCAAATTCTCCATTGCAGCTAAAGTCAAGTCTTTCCGGTGTGACTATGGACAAGAATCAAAAATAAATGTAGGGTAAAGTAGGGCTCCACACATGGAATCTAACATGCAGTCATATATTTCAGTTGTCAAGAAAATCACATTTGAAGTTATATGGTCTGTGACGATTCAAAAAGTAAAACATYATTATTTGTGTTAATCCAAATAAAAAATATTTCATTTCTTTTTCCAACAGGCAATTTTAGTTCTCATTATCAAAAGAGTAAAACTAAAGAAAATTATTTAGCAATGATCCCATTAATACTGTTTCAATCYGCTTACTGACTCTGACAGTAGCTGACCTTTCAATCTTGGGAGAATTACAGGAAGCTGTATGACTGCAGACTGATCCTCCTTAATGGATCTGCTGGTGCAAAGACACCAGTTCAAATACACAGAGGTGGAACMATGGAGTATTTGTTTGATACTATCACCTTGTTAGACTCCAGTTTTTAAATCACAGGTATCAGGACAAGCTTTTAAAAAATGTTCTTCACTTTCATAATTGATTTTGTAGTCAGCTAGTGTGAACTTTATCTTGTGTCAGTGCAATAATCACTAGATTTGTTGYCATAAACTGGTATCAGTGTAATTTGGCCAGAAGCCTGCTCTTAAAAAATGATATCTTCCATGTCACTTTATTCTCTGTGAGGTCTGAAGTGTGATACAATTAGCTTTCTTTCACGTCCATTCACTGATACAGATATCCAACCTATGATGGGCAAGCCAGTTTAATTCACTCCTGCCTGATAGGGTGAAAAGTCAAAGATGCATGAAACAAACCTGACACATTTCAAAGGGATTCATGAGTCTCTTCTCTTTCAAAGAAAAGGGAGTCAAGCTGTCTTCAACAAAAGAAAATCAACAAGGCCACAGCCAGGCACTTACTTCCATCAGGATAGTCTCCATCAGGACCTGTTCCATCAGTTGGAGTGTCATGCTTGGTTCGTATCCACACTCCCTGATTGACATTGCAAGGCTGGGTCCAGTCACAGAATGGCCTTGAGTTATTGTTAAAATCACATCTGGTGAGGTAAGCTGGAATACAGCACATTAAAGTGAGGAAGAGGAATCAGTATGTCCMAAATCTACCTTAGATGTTAAGAGCACTAATGACATGCAGTTACCTGTTTCAGGATCCCATGWCCTCAAGCCACCTTTTGGTTTTTGCTTGAGCCTGTCAAGAAAAAATATGGAGTGAAGTTTTGTGGAATTTGTGACGCAAAAACTGTTTAAGAAAGAATGTTGGGACCTCAATTTATGCCTCTGGGTGTTCACTGAATAACTGAATAGAACCAGGGTTTCATCCATATCTGATTTTCTCTTCCCATRTGGAAGTTATTCCTTCATGACAAGCTCTGGGTGTGAGTGAAAGGTGAGGAGGATCCTCTACTCTATATCCCACTGAGCTGGAATGAGATGAATGGATACATCTCAGCTCAGACAACACCAGGATAATAGCAAAGACTTTCTATTAACTTGCTCATGACATTATWATCCCCACGGTTGCAAAGCAAAGTGTGTAAATGCCAGTAACCCAGTGTACTGTGTAACTCGGTTATTTGTTGGAAGGCTACATTTAACCCTTGTAAACATCTCATGACACAAAGCTTTCATTTAATTCAGCTCTTCTAATTTAACCTAAAAATTCTCTAAAACAAAAGCAGTTATAAATGCACAGTCCTTGTGTGCTACAAAGTCCTGCAGAGATGAGTTGACACAAGACCAAAATCCCACCCCAGATCACGATGTAAATGGCTCTGCTCTTTGTGTGTTTTGCAAAGGGAAGGAATGGTTCCCTGTTTCTGGAGGCAGAGTTCAGTTCCAAACTCTGGGGTGCTCCCTTCTTAATTATCCTTATTGTACTTGACACAGTATAGAGAATCTGTCTTTAAGTGAATGCATCACAAGAAATATCCGCACTACTCAAAATCCAAGCAATGACATTCAGAAAACTAAGGAGATTAGGAACAAATACCACAATCAATTTAAYATGAAATGATGTAATGAAATGCAGCAAGCAACTGGAAAATAGACTGAGCTAAGGCTAAATGRCAGATAAAGTTAAGTTTTCCTCASASTTCTTAGATTTCTTCCATGAGAAAKGAAAAGCCATAACAAGTTGCCRCTTGGTCTCTATTCWGTGCTGTCTTTAAACAGTTACACATCAGGCAATTCCTAAAGAAAAGGTTACTGTAGGTATATTCAGAGTTAAGAGAGTTTTATAACTATTGTTGTTATTTGTCCAGGTCTCTCCTTTTCAGATGTGCCATTAGTAATCCACAAGTTACAGGTTCCTCTCTCAGACAGAAGCCAGTGCAGAATTAGGCAACCACAAATTTAAGTGATTTMTTTTAAAAAACAACATGGTACAATTATACAATATCCCACATTTAAAAGGTGAAGAAACATTACACATTTTAAAAGTGAAGAAAGGATATTTATCATTAACAGCTAAGATTCCTGMATTAAGCTACATTCAGTAGTGTACTACTTACCCTGTGGTATTCAGCACTGAAAAACARAGTAAAATTAAAGTGCACTGTAAGTGCCAGAGGGTTCCCATGCTAGAAGACAAAGTTAAGTCTTCTGGGCAGTACAGTTTGCATAGTAATCCACCACTGTACTGAACAAGGAGAAAATGGGGACGACCTACGGTGAGGCAGGTGAATATATTGACAAGAGGGTGGAGGCGATTATAAAAATCTGTCCAACCATGTATCATGTTCCTTGGGTTATCTACCTTGAGAAAAGCACCTATGAACTCAACACTCATACTCTGTGTCACTTAATGACACCCTTAGCTGTTAGTTAGAGAAATTGATGTGATTTTGGCAATTTTGTGGCTGCTCTTGTATATTAAAGAAGTCTGCAAATTTAAAGAGATGGTTTTYKGACATAGATGGCAAGACAACTTTTTTCATGTTAAAACTCCTGCCCAGCTTTCACTGCTAGTATAAGTGAGATTTCTCATGCTGACTAAATTTTCTCCCTTYCTGACACTAGCAGTCAGCAGAGCAGATACCAAGATGTCAATTTACTCACAACAGTCAAGTTGTCATGRACAAAATTCAGGAACTTGCTGAAATATTATGACACCAAATTGCTCCTGCTTAAAAATAAAGGATAATTTTCTGGGCTTCCATGAAGTTTTTGTTGGCTGCTGGCAGCCCAGGAAAATCAGGTGGGTCATTCCAAATGCCACTTGGGCCTTTACTGTTCTGTTCTTTTGCATCATTCCTTGCATTGGGGTGTGAAACAATTAGCTCAAAGGCAGACWAATTCCTACCTAACTTGAAATTAATGAGAGATGAGAAACAAAGGAGTATCATAAAGTGTACACTGTTTCCTTGCTCATCCTGGAAATCCCAGATCATGTCTCTATTTTTTTTTTTTTAAATATAAAAGGAGGATGTCACTGGGAGTGGGGCTGGAAAAGTGGCCTCTTAGTTGCAACCACTTTCTCTTTGCAATTATATTCTGACAATTAAGATTATTAAGCCTTTATAAATTAAGTCTGGMATTTCTTCAACTCCCTTTTGCCCTACTCATTAACAAGCAGCTATGGAGCCTATTTACAGAAAGAAGAGAAATAGAGGCAGATCAAGGGAGGCTAAGGAGAAACACAGAAGTATTTCAAGTTAGATGGTAACTGATGTGTTGACAATGGGCTTAGACYTGCATTCTGGCACAAGAGTAAAATTATGCTGCACACAAGTCCCTCCCAWGCAAGAGGGTAGATGCTAATTTGATTGGTAATGACTCCTCTCCAGTGAAAACCCTTTCCTGAACAATGTGTGTACTTTTGCCAGCCAGTAAAGAGAGCAACCAAAAAAATGTGTCCCAGGAAAGACAAATCAAGTCATAAAAAAAGCAAACTCAGCACTTTGCCCATTCTAGTGAGCGCTGTCTAGTGTGTCTAGTGCAGTTTTTGCTGCACTGTTACTCCAACACATGTAATTGTTCCCCGGTASCTAAATCTGGTTCCTCCTATTTTCATGGATCCAAGTGTTCTCTGAAGAAGAGCAATTGCAATTCACCGTGTAGCTAATGCTCAGTGTGTGGCTTTCTAATCAGTCAAAATCTCGGGAGCTTGAAAATCTTAAAGAATGGGTGAAATTACACAAAACCTCTTTGTCCTCAGCCATCACTGTCACAGTGACACTACGGGTGACTGCTACACTGCTAGCTAGCACAAAGCTGCCTGATATGAAACACTGCTGTCTTGTGGGGATGCACTTGCAGCACATGTGCGTCACAGGGTTTATTCTGTCTGAGGCTATATCTGGAAGAAATTTTAAATTAATTTACTAAATGGCTGCTCTTAAATTCTGTGCAGATTCCCTTAATTTTAAATGCATTATGTTCYGTAAATTTGCACATAGCAACTAAACATCTTTATCTGATTTTTAGACAATATGACTGTATCTCATTGCCCTTTGCACAGATTTAACTGGCTTTTTTGTATCAATTTCAGTTTAATTGATACCATTTGCATGACTGAAAGTATCCMACTATTGTTCCTATTCAGCTCATAATTTCTTCCTCTTCCCTGGCAAATGACCGAGTCAGGTTTTGGAGCATGTATTTCCTCTGTCACTGTTTCAGGAATTCTCATTGACCTCTGGCTCCATATTGCACTTACTGACGTTATGGGTGAGAAGGCACWGATAGACCTCCCATTCCTACAGAAATCTCTCCTTACTGGACTCTGGTAGGAGCTACACTCAAGGCACTGCTCTGATAAATATTCTCTAAGGAGTTATAAAGCAAACAATCAGCACCTGTGAATCTATAAAGTGATAAATTTAGATTATACAGAAGCGTAATTAATCTCACTTCTGTWGAGTAGCATGTTTTGATTGGCTGATAGGACACAAAAAATGTCTGTTATAAATGGATGTTTGCTTGATYATTACAGTGTTTGTGTTCTGTTGTGCACAAGCTGAGGTGGTTTTTACAACTGTTGGCTCTCCAAACTAAAGCTTGGATTTGAAATTCAAGCTGTCCCTTTCCTGGTCTGAAAGCTGTAATAATTTGGARAATTAAATGTAACATTCTTATTAGAGTGACAGATTAAAATTTCATTCTCTTTCTTATGGTTTGAAAAATGCAGAGATAATAGAAATAAAAAGATAGTAGGTTCATTGCTATTTTCAGTTGTCAACTGCCTATGGACAAAATTCCTGAGTGTGAATAGTGCTCTTATACTGAGAACTAAAAGAAATTAATCTTCACATACATGAGTTTATTTGGTGGTTATAAATGTGCACTATATGGATAATATATAATTAGGTCTGTAATTATTAAGGCCTTTCTTATCTTTCAGCTGAAATACATATCAATRTATTTTATTTCCAGCATACTGAGGTAAAGACCATAATGTTCCTCCCAATTAATGCAATACAGTGAGTTTGTTGGTATTCCAGTGGATATCRGAAGAAAGACGATCATAGGTAAAACTGTTCTTTCTTCTTTTYGGGGTGCTACACTTATAATAATGAGATTAGTAAATCAGTTCATAAAAGCCAAAAGATTTTCCAAGTCTCTCTCTTGGTAAAAGAAGAGATATAAAAGACAATTTTGAATGTGTGTTTTGGGAGTAGATCTCTGCAGGAGGAAACAGTTGATATTTATCATTTTAACTGCCTTCTCTATGGAGGGTTGGGTTTTTTTTGGTTCACTGATAATCTAAGCAACTGTCTCTGGTTCACTGGAGTTCAGTAATTTCATATCTGCACCTTTATATATTTTACATTTATTATTGCATCTCAGTACACAAGAAGCCTGTGGTGAGCCGAGACCATTCCGTGACAACATTTTCTTTCAGAGGCACAGTGCTGCTCTTTATTTCTGTCCATGCCTTTGCAAATCAATGTTATCTTCAGATACAAAGGTGTGATTCAACTATTGCACTGTTTCAATTTCAATATTCTGCTGTCAAAGCTGTGGTCCTGGTTCATTGTGGTCTAAGCAAAAGGGGCTCGTGGCTCATTTTTTAAAACCAGATTAGATTATAGCAGCAGTGTCTAAAATTAACAATCTCAGGCTTGGTTTAATGAATGCTGAAGTTTGTTTAATTTTCAGCTCACCACTGCATACTCCTTTGGTGCTGATGAATCCTGCATTGTCCCACCAGTCTCAGCACTCTGACTTCARCAAACCTTTCACTTACTTGAACACRATTTTAAACAGCTGTCTSTGCCTGGTTGATTATTTTTGCTACAGATCCCAAATGAATTGGTGCAGTTCTTTGCCTTCCAACCCAGCTGCTCATGAACTGAGTAACCTTACAATCCTCTTAACTCTTCCTGGTCATTTCACAAAAAGATGCCTTCTCCCATTCCTTGTCTTCTGAATGAATCTGCTTCCTCTCAAGTTAGAGAACTAAGGTATGGGAATTTCGTACAGCCTCTTCTGTAAAAGAGTCCTCTGAATATCAATTGGTTCCTTCAATTATTATAACTTGTGCTACAGCTGCTTCACAAAAAAAATCTAGTACAATTTTGGTTTTGTGTAAATATTTAGATATGTACAATTATAAATTAATAAAAATTAAGAAACTTGTCAAAATCTATTCATATGGCCTTTTCTTATCTAAATCCTACACTTCCCATGAYTACTGGAGCCATGCACTACTCTCACTTACCTAGATTACAGATACCTCCCTGCCCCCTCTACAGAAAAACTCACTGAGAGGTGACTGAGGCCAGCTAAGAAAAATCTCAGTCCAGCAGTTCCTGCCACTTTTACAATCAGGGAAACTTAACAGGGAAATTAGGCTGTAGCTCAATTTGTCCCCAGATGACGAACCAAGCCCGCTCGGGACCCTAGCAAAGTATGAAGGTTGTGAAATGCATTGTTACTTGTACTTTGTTCTGCAAGCTCTACACCTGAAATGAACAAAACTGAAGTGGAGCTCACTTGTGTCATTGAGGTGTTCAGAGTAGAGTGATTTGGCTGTTTGCTTTGGAGTGAACTGTGTTTACACAAGAGTACTTGAGTTTTGAGCTATGCAGGAAAACAAGGCTCATGCCTCTTGAGGTACATAGGGTTTCTTATCAGCAAGGCATTTAGTACTCCAGGTGACACCTGGGTGTGTTTGCATACTTATACACACATAAAAACTTGTATGAACAAAGTTTAGGACACCTAACTGACTTGAGAGATGATTTTTTTTTTTTAAGTGGTTGACTGTGATTTCCATTTTCAGAAACCAAAGTCAATTAGATAGCATTTTCTAACATATCGAGTCCACTCAAAGTGTGACATTCTAGAAAACATAACTATATTTTGATCAAGGGAAAAAGTTTCATTTTTTGTTCTGCTGGTCAAAATTCAAACTTTACACATTTCCTTCAAGCTTCTCTGTTTGCCACTGAATCTTAAAATCAGACACATATAGATAAAAGATGAAGAATAAAAGATGAAGAATGTCAACTACCACAATGTGAAATGTTAATTATCAAAAAGAAGACATGCATAMAAATTTCTTTTAAGATCTAAGAAATTGTATTTCAACCTTTAAATGTGATATAATTTTTAAAGAAAGAGTACCCATAGCAGTGGGTATGGACCCAAGAGAAAAGCCTCTGGATATGTTATTTCAGCATTTAGTACATAAAAAGGCTTGGCAAAGTAGCATGCCACTGCTGAAAGAAAGAACCTGAATGGAAATAGGAAATGAGCATCAAACCAAGGAAACAAATAGTTCTTGGAAATAAGGATGCCAAAGCCATTGCAATCAAGTCAGTGATGTATTAGACACCCARGTCTTGATAAGCATTGCTGAGTTATACTCGTAAGAGTGAGGACGTAAGTAGCTATTAACATGACTCAGAAAGATAAAATAAATTGCCCTTACAAAAAAATCATATATAATCTCAGAAATCTTGATGCTTCTACAGAAATAAGCAAATTCCATGTGGTTTAAATACAGAGTTGGAAAACTCTCTCACTAGACACCTGCAGAAATGCCTCATTGAGAACARCTATATCTGCCACATGCAATCTTCCTTCTCTTCTTGGGCATAAGAAAATCAAACAGTAATACTACAGTTTGCTAAGCAGATCAATAATATCAGAATATTCTACCCTTCTTTCAGGATATTTTCAGTATGCCCATGTGTGTAATTGTATGTGTAAAATTACGACAATGTCTTGATTCATCTGGAATTACATCAGTCAAGATTCCCCACTGGGGAGGCCCATGGCAATAAATACAAATAAAATTACTAAAGGAAGAAGGAAACATTGAAATTTACTTGGTTCACACCCTGCTTAAAATCTAAGTAACTCCAAAATCCTATCAGGTTGGTTTTGACCTTGTCYAATCAACAAGGAAATACCACAACTGGGTCCCTCTGTTTCCTGTGTTTGACCATACTACTTATGGAGATTTAAAAATATAATTAGGAGTATATACCCATCTTGAAATGAACTTCTCTTCACACTTGCATTCAGCAATGCATGTGGAAGTGTCTATAAATGTCAGGAATAACAAATTACAGAGCAGAGAGACCTTTCTCTGGCAGCCAAACCAGACAAGATTTACCTGGGTAGTACATAKTGCATCTGTGCCATCAAAGGGACTTAAAACAAGAAGTGTCAAAATTCMATGTTGAGCTTCAGAAGTAATGGTGTGATGGCTTAATAATTACAAATTTCACAACTCTGCTTTTTGTTCAGTGCCCTAAGCTCTGAGCCTCCGGGTCACCATCAGGTTTTGTTATCGGATTTTCAAAGAAGTAAAATTATTCTCTCTTTTTTTCTTTTTTCTTTTAAGCAAAATACCCCCTGTGAGTCAAAAATACTCACTTCATCACAATTTGCACTATATAAAAACAATTTTGTAAGAGCAGGATCAAAATGGAAGAATTRGCAAGTTAGAGAAACATCCAAATAAAGTGGAAAAACAGAAGCAGAGGCAATTTCCTTCTCACTGTTATTGTTGTAAGTACAGATCTTCGAAGAAAAGCAAACCCATAAATCTTCCCTGTAGTTTTGAATAAGCCTTTTAGAGATGGAGTGCATGACACCCTCAAGTCCTGGCAAGTTTTCTTTATTTCAGGTCTGCAATAGAAGTATAGCCGAGGATAATCGGAGAGAAAAGCTTTATGAAAAAAAARCTAAACAAAAATTAAGCATACTAATCTGTTAAGATTTTACTATGGAAAATGTCTTTCATTTTATACCACAGTTCTTCTGTTGCTTTATGTTWACATGTAAATCCAGAAGAGAAATAAAACCAAGAAAATAATACAATAATATACTTAGAAAAATCTTTTAAGCAACCATGGGCTGTAAAATGTTGCTCCGGGCTCTCTTTGCATGCTGACATCTAGAAACACGTCTCTAAACCACTATGCTCAAGGGACCAGGTGCAATGAATTACTGTAGTTGGTTTCACTCAGTGAAACCACATGGGGTTTCCCATGATTTCTGTGATTTTTTCCCCCCAGGCTTAGGTTTTAGAGCTGCTGCTCTGTTCCCTTTTTTCAGCGTGGAACAGTATGAGATGATAGGGCTTGCCAGGCATCACAGACTGGAAACGAAACTTGTCCTTTCCTTTATCTCAAATGTCTGTTCTGCAGGGAGAGTTCTTGTACCTTGGTCTCCTGTATCCCATATGAGTCAGCCTGGATTTCTGGACTGGGTGTATTTAATTTTTTACAGGTAACAAGCAAATCCAAAGTAGAAAAATGTGAGGGAAATTACCTGGTTACCTCAGAGACTGGAGTACTCCCATGACTTGTGAGTTCCACCCAAGTTCCACCCAAGTGCAACAGTGGCAGCAATGGAGGCTGTGGGCACACATGCAGATCACAGCCCTGAAGGCACAAAGGTGGCCGTATTGCAGGGTAACAGCCATGGAGGAAAGAAAAAACTGTGCATTAGAAAGTGCAGTGAAGGGTGAGGCTTCCCTCCTTAAGGCAAGTGGCTGAGGCAGTGCCAGGCTTCCCTGGTTTTGGCAGGAGATGATGTGCTTTGCCCATGGGACAGCTGGCCTTGCTCTGGACATTCCCTCCGCCTGCCAACGAGCTGAGGCGTGTGCCAGGGACGTGGTAACAGAAAGTGGTGCTTACAGGCGGTAACAGGAGCAAGGAGATGATTTTGGTACTCAGAACCTGCAGTGAAAAGCAGCCCAGCCCRGGGCCACTCTCTGGCCTTGCAGCAGCCCAGCCATGGCTGGCTCTAGGCCGGGTCCTGGCTGCCCACAGAGCCCCGGCTTTGTCCAGGCCCAGCTCCTGTCCCCGGGCCCGGCTCATGAGGGGCCTGTCTGCAGCCAGCTGGGACTGTGCTGTGCTGCCCCACAGAGAGGGGAAAGGCAGGGGCTGCCACATGGATGGAAAGCATGGTGGGCACGTGCCCGGCGTGTCACACCACCTGTCCCCTCACAGGATGTGATTCTACAGGCTGAGGTGTTTTTACATTTTACACAGTCCCCTGTGAGGCTTATGCAACCTGGGAATCCTGCAGTAATGCCATAGTGATTTTCCATTCATGCCAGAGTTGCTCTTTAGTTTGGTTTCTCATGTCTGGTCTGATTTTGGTAAGTGGGGAATTGTTGAGCAAGCTGATGGCACTGTTTTCTTCCTTGAGTCCRAACTTCATTTTCACAATACCAGGTGAGAAATGAGCTTTGATGTGCACTGTGACAGCGCGGCCTGGCACGCAACTGGCAGGGGTCCAGCATCTGTTCCTGTTTGTGGACCCATGGAATTAATTCTTCATTGTAAGCCACTGCATCTTGATGTCTGTACAAAGCTGTCAACTGCTTTGGTATCTGCAGACAAAATGAGTAAAACAAGAAAAGAATTGCTTCATTTACCCCTCTAGATTTTAATTGGTATTAAATTTGCACGAGCCTGAAAATCTTGGCTATCCAGGTACCATGGCCTTTGTCTTTTCATTACTTTCCTAGGATTGGGTAAAATCAAATCCAATCTTTCACCTTTTAGACCAGTTCAATAAGAGTTTTAAGAGCATCTTCTGGCCTATGTTTTGCCCTACTGATCYTGGTAAATCCAGGCAAGGCCTCAAGAGCTTTTGAGCTTTCTTGGGCATTTTGAATACTCCAGATTTGGAATTCTATGAAACTGAGGCTAAACCCCCYCAGTATTTGGCAAAAAATTTTGTTTCTGCTCTTGCCTATATTTTTAGGTTCAGTCCTCTCTTCCTACTCCTCCAAACTTTAGGGCTGGATTTCASAAATAATTCTCTCTCTTCAATAGATTGAAGCAAAACTCATGGATTTAAATACCCTGGCATCAAAATTGTGGGCAATAACAGAAGAAAGACAGTAATTTCTCTTACCTTGTTTGATGCTATTTCTTCTCATTTTTGTCACCTCTGTTTTCTCTAGAGACCACCAGACACTGAGAAGGCTGCCCAAAATGAAGCAAGGATATGGGGAGGGGGCAACATTTTGTGCCAGTCTGCACAAATGCCTGGATAATCCCAGTGCTGCACATGATGGTTGTGCTCGAACTGTGTTGTGGTCCTTTAATTAAAGACTTGCTGATGCCTCTTAGCTATAGAGATGYCTGAGGATATTCTCAAAGAGTTGCTCTGCTTCTACAGAACTGACATCTAGATACCTGTGTGTGGCCATTCACATGCTGTGAATCCCTGAGCAAACTTGATAAGTAAAAATATTTTTACATGGTCTCTACCTGGCAGCCAGWATAGTTTGAAGTCAATGCAACTCTTTAGAAAAGCCACATTCGGTGCACTGTTCTAAAAGTTTTTGTGAGAATGTTTTAATTCTTGAGGAGTTTCCATTATTTGCTAACCCCAGTGGGTAACTGTAAACAAGGGATTATCACATTCTGGGTGTGTAGTTGAGGCTCAGTTCTTGGGTGTATGCTGCTTAATAACCTGAGCAATGATGTGGAAGAAACCATAAAATCATGACCTATGGGGTGTGTAAATGAGACATTTATGGRTATATTAGATAAGGAAACCTATAGAATGGTGGCACAGAGATCTGTGGTGCTCATATTATACATGGATGTTCACTTACGGGAAATACACTGTTGTACTTCTGTTACCAAAATACAACCTGTAATTAAAGAAAGGTGATAGGGTTAAATAAGTTTTCTGAAAGACTGAATGTTTGCAGTGTAAAATCAGCAGAATTCAGTGTCATAAACAGAAGGGCTGATCTGATTTGAGGTGGGAATACTGAGTCAGCTGTGATAGCTGYAATCACTTAAAATTTTTGCTCATTTGAAGCATGGTATTTTCGTCTGGAGCAAAAGGTTCAAGAAACTTGCTGAGAATATTGATATGATTTGGAAGACAGCTGGTAGAAGAAGATAAGACTATTCAAACGCATTACATTGTTTTATAAATAATATTTAAAAACATACTTAAATGGCATAATGCCAACACAGAATGAGACTGCAGTGAAGGAAGGAGTACAGGTAGTTTTAAATTCTGTTATTGKGAAATTACTTAATCTTGGATTCTATAGGTTATAAAAAGCATGAGCTTTCTTTGATTTTTCTTTTTATTTTTTAACACTGTTTTGCATATGGTGAAATCATTTTCTTGTGTCATAATTTCCTATAAAAGAGAAGTTCCTCACTCTTCAGCTGTTTCAGTACTTGCAGATGATCTATTTGCTCTGCCACTGCTTTGGCCACTGCTTTCTAGGAGCAGAGCMCAGCACTTTGTCTCATCTTCTGTGTGCCTGAGCTGTCTTGCTCTTCCTGTCACTCTGACCAGGCTGCTGGCATTCTCCTACACGTCTGTGTCAAGTGCTATTGGGGCAGCAGCTTGACAGAGAAGAGAAAACAGGATACCAGATCTGGTTCCTAATAATTTACCTGTTTAATCCCTAGCAGCACTTTGGTGCTGGGTAAATAAGAYTTTGCTCACAAATGCTAAATTAATTTAATAAAGCCAGAAGAGGAAATTGCAGCAATCTGACTAAACTGTGGTGAAGTTGAACAGACATGGTGTTAAAAARCACAGTTTTGTTAAATGCACTTCTCTGCAAGCTAATTATTATTACTTTCTAAAGGGAGAAAGTAATAGCCTCTAACAAGTGCAAGTTCATTCAGCTACCGAGTTCCTGRTGACCTCTGAGAACCAAGCTTCTTTAGGGTATTTTTAAGTTGGGCAGGAGAAATGAAGTGTCCTGAAGACCTGACACTGGAAAATAGAAAGCAATCAATTTCCACCAGTTATCTGTTGGTCATTTAGATTGCATTTGACTAGGAACTATAAATTTTAAATATTTGTTCACACATAAAAATATTTTAACTCTTTACAGTTAACTAACATAATCTCTGTGACTTTGAAGGCACTGAAAGATCTGWACTCTTGTAACAGAAATCTCAGCTCCAGAAGCTGTACTTAATCTAATTTTTTAATGACTTCTGTGAGTCAGAGGAATTTCCACTATGGRTTGAATCAGTGGTAGCTGAAAATCTCTGCCTTGCATTGCCTTGTGTAGACGTGTCCTGAGTCATGTTCTTTAATTGCCTCAGTCTGTAGCTGGAGAAAGTACAAAGATTAATAGAATCCTCCAACTGGTGCTCCTTGACATTGTATGACTGAGAGTGTCCTGTAAATGAAATCTTAGGAGTTGCCTGGCTCTGTGGTTAATGGTGCAGAGCAGAGGCTGAAAGGAGGCCTATAGTCATTCCCATCTGAAAGGGATGGATGGTGCAGCTTACACAGCTTAATATTTTTCAACATTTCCAGTTATGGCAAGGTAGGCTCCTTAGATAGCAACATCCCAAATAACGAGCCTTTCCTGAAACATGTGGATAGAAACCACTCTCAATATAGAAGAGACATACTCTGAGGTATATATGCATGAAAGATAGTACATAAAATATCCTTTAGGAATTTAAAACAAAGGCAAATAGAAAATTTCTTCAAATTTCTGAAAGGAGTTTAAGCTTTGGAGAAAACTGTATTTTTCTTCAAGAGGCATCTCTCTGTGTCAGGATTCTCTGAATGACTTATGTGGTAGGGGTTTACACTGARCAATGAAATCTATCTATCTATTCTTATTGCAATGATTACTGAAGAAAACACCACAGTTTCATTGCCCAGCTATTGACAGCAGGAATCCTGAATCTTGCTCAGACTGGAATAGGTAGATGGTGAAATCTRTGCAAGTTGGTGCCCTCTGCCGAACTCTTCAGCTTTGAAACACATGCACTTTACTGGAGGCCAACTTGAATGTTTCTTTTCAGTGAGGTACTGCAGTTAGGCATTGGACAGAAGACCCATGCTTAAGCCCTGGTCCTTGCAGCCTGTCCACATAGTGAAGTGTGGATGTTCTAGTGTACATCCAGATGTTGACTTGGCCACACTAATTCTGATACAAAGAAATCAGGGGTTGGAGAGCCAGAGTGTCTATGCAACCACCAGTCTAGTCTGAAAACATTCTGACTGTGTTCACAGAGCACAGATCTGGTAAGTCTGCTGAGTCTGGAAAAGAGAAGTCGTAGACATGACCTGTGCTCTTCCAGTACCTGAAGGGAGTCTACAAAAAAGATGGAGGGAGAYTTTTTACAAGAGCATGTAGTGACAAGCCAAGGGGAAACGGATTCAAACTGACAGAATAGATTTGACATTAGATATTAAAAAGAAATGCTTTACTGTGAGGGTTGTAAGCCCCTGGAATAGGTTACCCAGAGAAGTTGAGAACTCCCTTTCCCTGGAGTTGTTCCCCAGGCTGGGTGGGGCTTGGAGCAACCTGGTTTAGAGGCAGATGTCTCTGCCCCTGGCAGGAGGGTTGGAACTGGATGACTTTTAAGGTCCCTTCCAACCCAGACTGTTGCAAGATTCTATTAAGTAAAGATAAGATTTGTCAACCCAAGACAATGTCAAAGGGTGCTGCCTTTGCCTGTCAAATGATCATTTTTAGTARCACCAAGTGTTAGCAGCTGGTTCAGGGCCCTGAGCAACAGTCTGCACTTTGGAGATCCTCCATTGTCTGCTTATAGCATAGAGACAAAAAGACATTTTTTTCTCTCATCTTCATATTAGGACTCAAGGTCTTCCAGGCACTGCTCATTTATCAATGCACTTTTGTACTACACCTTTTCTGGCATGAAGCCTGATCTTAGCAGTGACACGCAATCTGCGGGTGGCAATAAAACCTTGTCTAATTAATGTAATTTTCCTGTTCCCTGTCATGACTCAACAAAATGCATCAGCCTCTGTTTTGCCAGCAGTTTACCCACTGACTTTGATCTCAGAAACCTTTAGGTCCAGACGCATTCTGCCTTACAGAGTGCCTATTTACCAGTGTGTCATCAAAGCRAAGATCAGGCAGAGTGTCTCCACTAGACCTGCCCAATAGGGAGCCAAAAGAATTTTACTGAGAGCCCTGCCTTTAACCATCAAATCCTTCCTTGATGGAACAAGACTCTCTAGACTGACAGGACAATGAGCATGAGTTGTATTTTGGGTGAGGCTTCTGTCTTTGGGTGGGATAGAGCACAGGTCATTGGGTGTGGGGAGCTTATTTTTGCAGCCAAAYAAATGTTAATATTTAAATTGGCTTTAGCTTGTTTCATGAACATGAAAATATTCTACCCACAAGATGACTGCAATTTTCACTGTCTTTCAAAAAATGATGCCAACAGGAAAAGAGGAGATGACAAAACTAATTGCCTAGAGATGAGGAAGGTACTCAGTGATCGCAGCTGAAGGTGCTGCCAGCTTCCACAAATTCCTCTTTGCCCTGGARCCAAGCCAAACTAGAGAGCAGGAAYRCACAGCAGAAAGAGCAGGTCCTTCCTATGAAATGCCCGATGAAATGGGCAGGAATTGATTGCTACGGTGAGGAAGAGAGCTGCAGCTCTGTTATGATTGTAATTCCATTCTGACAGCAGCATGTGTGGTGGGACAGCTCACGGCCACCTGTCTCTTTGCTGTAAGGATTCCTCAGGGAGTTCCTGTGTGGCAACTTCTAGGAAAATTCTGCTGTCTATTCAGAAGCTAAAAATTTTGCCATATGGCTGCTATACAACAAATCAAGGCACATACCAGTTTTATTTCTGTTGACTGATGCTCACCACTCCACAGTTTTTCCTTCATCCACAATATAATGAAAAGATCTAAAAGCCTWACGTCTTTGGGCTTCATTAACCTGCTCTCTTTTCAGATGGACTGGACAGAAGATGCATGTTAAACAAAWCAGA
Source organism: Malurus melanocephalus (assembly GCF_030028575.1). Taxonomy (NCBI): domain Eukaryota; kingdom Metazoa; phylum Chordata; class Aves; order Passeriformes; family Maluridae; genus Malurus; species Malurus melanocephalus. The sequence continues at coordinate 31,676 of NW_026623696.1, forward strand.
TGGAATGCCTGAGTGCRCACAACTGAAGCAGATTTGTTTTCCAAGTATAGGAGTTTTTTTATCACTCCTGGCACATACATTTCCAAAGTGTTATACTGCAGGAACTCTTATTCTAAAGCTTCTTTGTAGCAGTAGTTGAAGGATTAAGAGCTGCTTCTTAGGATATATTTTTCTCTGAAAGAAATTTGTAATCATAATAAACTGCTGGCTGTATAAGCCTTTGACAGAGGCACACATTTGACAGACATTTGTGTTGTCAGGAAATCTCTCTCTTGGGTCTCTAGTGGGAAACRTCAACTCTCTCAAGTAACCTCTGTTCTAGAGCCTTGCAGTTAATGGTTGCTATGTAATAACAAAACAACAAAAGCATTCCACAATATAAAYATGGCATATGACTGTCCCAGCCTCAGCTGGGCCTGCTGACACTGCAGTAAAGTTGTGTGATGTTGGATAGCACTCTCTGTATCACTCTGTGGAGGATAGAAGCCAGGGGGAGGTGACAGCATGTAATCCCTGCTCACTGCTCTGGGAGTGGCAACCAGGACTATCTGTCGTGAGAAATAGCATCCCTGCAGTTTGCATTCTCTGAAAGGCCACTCCCACAACAACAGACCCACAAACAATCCTCTGTTATAGGAACTTTCAAGCTTTACAAGCTCATAAATTACAATTGCATTTATCTGAAGATAACATCATTACTAAGCTATATATGTTACCATATAGCTTCACCTTTGCACCTGAAATGCTGGAGAATGACATTTCCACCAGCTATAAAGTCAGTCTATTCAGCCACAGCTAAATTCAATTTTAAATAATAAAAAACTGAAAATGTTAAAAAATGTTAAAAAAAATTGCAGAGGTTTTTTTTTTTTACAGCAAAACAGTTTCTGAGCTCAACCCAGCAAAAATAAAAGTATTTTTCTGACTTTTTCTAAGYCACAGACTCCAAAATACAGCTTCCATACAACACCCTGGAATGCATTCTGACTACCCTAATGCATTCATGAGAAACAAACACCACAAAAACATCTGAATGCAAGTCAGACATAGCAGAACAGATTGAATGGTATCTCAGTCAAGACTTGTGATTCATGCGAGATACAGTATTTGTAGAATGTTGCCAAGAATGCAAGAGTAGGTTTTGGACACCCACTGCTACAATTATGGAAGTTTAGGTTCAGTTTCCCAAATCTCGTTGTTTCTCAACAACAGAAAAAGAAATACTGGGGTGGAGGGAGCCCCAAATTGATCAAACCTAGTCCCTCTGCAATCACAGAAACTAAGCAACCATTGAGATACCAGTCTCTGAGCCCACCTCTGCTAAGAAACAAAGAAGAAAAGGAATCACATTTTCATCAAAGAGGAATCTCACTCAGCCAAGTCTGCCTCCTCTGATTTGAGCACCAGTCAGGCTGTTAAGAGAATACCCTGTAAGTTTGTTATTAACTTTTATGATTGATACTAATAGGGAGAAGGGAGGGAGAAGTAACAGCAGAGGATTTTTTCCTTGGCAGGGGGAAGGTAAAACCTAACACAAATATTTTCAGTGTATGGAAGTGTTTATCTTCTTGTAAAAAATATTCCTTTTAATTTCATCAAAGTCCACAAGTGAAGTCCATCATTTAGTACTTTGGCAATGGCCAACTTCCCTTTCTTAAGGGTAAGGWGAAAGCTGGTCACAGGAAAGGAAGGTCCTAACTCATGGGAAATTCTGAAGAGAATTTCTGTGTGGAAGTGTGTGAAGGGAAGCGCTCCTATTTCTCAGCTCTTACAAATCACAGTGAGGTGTTTTTTTTCCAGCATTTTAAAAGAAATAGAGAAATTCATACCAGGCCTACAGTAGACTTGTGCCTGTCTGCTTCCAACACTTTCTACATAAAATTTCCTGTCACACTGCATAATGGAGTATACATTTATTTCTTTCCAGCAATATTCTACCCAAATTTGAGGTACAAATGGCTAATAATTCTAGTCATTCTAGCATTCTAGTCCCACGCTCCGAGAAATAAGCATGCTCATCCTAGAAAGGCTTAGGTTTATTTTTCTTCTTCGTGCTGCTGTTTTCTGGTGAAGTAATTGACTTTGCATATCTTACTCAGCATCTCCTTGGCAACCTGGAACAGACTCTGCTTGTCCTCCTATTACTAAGGCAGGCAYTGCCACACTCAGCATCAGGGGCATTTTCTTTCTGAGCAGAGGAGAGCGAGAGTGCCTCCCAAAGCCAGAGGTGCAAACGGCACCTGGAGAGGAGCCAGCACAAACTCCTTCACAGCAGTCCTGGTGCTATTTCTGACCACAGCAAGCACTGCAGGAGACTGAATGCTGAGCTCCATGCGTGGTGGTCTAGCTGTTTAATCAGAAGCCACCCTGAGCTTTGAACACTGGTGAGGTAGCCCCAAGGAGTGCAATATACAGGGWTTGAGCCCCTCTCCTATGATAACAGGCTRAGAGAGCTGGGGGTGYTYAGCCTGGRYAAGGGAAGGCTCCAGGGTGACTTTATTGCAGCCTTCCAGTAGTTAAAGATGGCTTATAAAAACGAGGAAGAGTGTCTTTTAACATGGGCAGATAATGATAAGTCAAGGGAAAGGATTTTAAAATAAAAGAGCAAAAAAAATTTATTAGATGTTAGAAAGAAGTCCTTTACTCAGAGGGTGGTGAGGTGCTGGCACAGACTSCCCAGAGAAGCTGTGGATGCCCCATTCCTGGCTTTGCTAAAGRCCAGATTTGATGGGGCCCTGAACAGCCTGGTCTAGGGGCTGACACCCCTGCCCATGGCAGGGGGCGGGGAGTGGAAGTAGATGATCTTTAAGTGCCTCCCTTTCTTCCTTGTAACAGAAGTATTTCTACTATTATGTTAAAATACATTTACTAGCATCACTATAACTAAATAACAGGGCAAAATACAGTTCTGTAGAAGATGATTTTGGCACACTGCCTCTCTCCTTGCTCCAAACTCCTGGCAGCAGGCTGCCTGGGTTACTTGAAGTGGAATTTGATTACAGCCTGCCAGCCAGAGCCTCTGCTGCTTTGCTGACTGCACAATGTGAGTGTGTCAGAACAAATTCACTGCAAGGGAAACTTCACTGAAGTCAAGAGAGTTGTACTAAGAACAAATCCAGCCCATCACTAGACTTTTTTTCTGGGTGAATTAAGCGCTGATGCAAGCAGGCTCAGGTCCCACTGCAGTTGGCAGCAATCTTTTGAGAGACTCAGGACTGTCTATTCAGTGCTGCCCTGCTCTTGGACCAGCAAAATCCTTTGGTGTTTCTTGCCACATGACATTTCTCTGCAGCAGAAGACACAGTTAAGGACAAGGATCACAAGTGCTTATATCTGTGGGGAAAGCCTCAGTAATAKGTCATTTTTAAACACTACTTTCCTGATATGGCAAACAGTGTGGGAAACAAGTTTTGAGACATCCACATGCATCTATCACTACCAAGTTGCTACCACAACCATTACTATCACAGCAGTCCATTTTACCACTGATCACATAAGACAACCATCCAGCTAATTTACTTATCATCCCAAATTGAATTCTGTGGCAGCTTGGTAAGCACTCACTGCCTTTCCCTTCCCACTGTTCCCACTGTCTCCAGTGGCAACACTTTCTGCAGTCCCATACTGAGCAACCAGCTTGGAGATCAGAGCCCATGAGCTGAATATGTGGGGTAGAGTCCAGGGAAATTTTCTTTTAAAATAAACGAATAAATGTTCTTCAGTGAAGACATTCTATTGAATATCCAGCCTGGACCCGAACCTCTCCTGGTGCAACTTGAGGCTATTTCCTCTTGTCCTGAGAAAGGACTTTTCCAAACGTCCTTTTGTGGTGATAATTTAAAAAGGAGAAACCTCCCTTTCTCAAAGATATGTGCTACTAAGTTTTCAGGCTGGTACATTGATAAAATGTAGAAATCAGAGGGACTGGATGTAAAATAGATGCTCAGAGTATTCTATAAGCTCCTCAGCAGTTTTTGGAAATTGTCTGCCAGGATTATTTTCTGAGATTTTCCCTCAATTTTCTTCTCTTTTGCAAAACAATGACCGAGGACAGTTCTGCAGAACCAGCCTTGGTGCAGGGTCTCTGTTGTCTGATGTGCACCAGCACTGCCTCTCCTGGGGTGGCAGAAAGCAGCTCCCAGCAAATATCTGGACAGGCATGGTAGAGATGGAGATACCACTGGAATGGCATTTTTCCAGATTCCAGCAATAAATTTGGTTTTAGTATCTTCAGTGGTGATGGCCATGACATTTTCCTGAAGATTAGTAATGCAAGGASAGATTTCTGTCCTTTGGTAATAATAAACCTGAAATATGGGTCACAAARCATGGAAAAAATCCCTTTCATTTCCTGCTTTACAAAACTTATGGGATTTCTCATGCAAATACAGGCTAGAAACTACACCCATGGGCTGCACAAGCCTATTGTTTACAGGCAAGCTCACCCCTCGGCAGCAGTATCTCTAAGATAGGACCTCTGCAGTTATGTGGGGGTGTCACTGCAGTCCCACTACCACAGCTTTTTAAAGGGCAGAAATATATATGTAAGTATTATTTTATAAACTGCATTGATATATCTGAGATGGGAAAAACCACTGATGTGTGCAGGTGAATGGCTGACATTGTACAGGCTGATGTGCAGTCTTTGGCATTTGGGATTTCTGAAAGAATGTTGTTAAAATGGGAACTTATATTTCAAATTAACTGTTCCTTCAGAGAGCAGGACAGAGGGGGTGGGAKTGTTCTCTGAATGCAGGGAAATTCAGATCGTGTGATGGAGGGACTGCAAAGGGAACCAAGCCAGGTTTTGATTATTCCAGTTCAGATCAGCACAAAAGAATCAGTGACCTGCTGGATTTAAATGGTCGKTTTTAGTGGCCTGATTCTACCTTTTATGTCAAACCCCATCAATGCTTCTTTTACACCACTTTACAAGTTCTTTGCCTGATTGAGGCCATAGAGAATGAGCCAAGCACGCACTGTGACTCAGGAGACACAACACTGATGATGTCAGGGAAACCTGTCCACTCCCCCCAGCACTGGTTCTGGCACCAGACATCCAGATCAGTCCTGGGAAGTGGCAGCTTTCAAATATGTGTTAATTCATATGTAAGCCTCTCTTTTTGCCATCTGCAGCCCTGGTCAGCTGTTAACTGAGAGACAAATAGAGGTGAGCAGCAGAGTAAATAGCCAACAGAAATACATTTACTTATAAATSTGAGCATACAGTACCCAGCATAGGAGGAGTCCACGTAGTTCCAGCTGCAGGGATGGATAGGACWGGCTTGTGGGACACTGAGAGCTGCTCCACATGGTCACAGATATGTTGTATGGCCACAGACAGATTGCTTTGCTTTGCTCTTTCTCATTTTTACCCACCTGTAAAACGGTGTGTCGGTGCTCCAGCTGTGGGGACTGCGGGCTAAGAGCATGTCCTGAATCCCTGGTACAGCTCTCCATAGAGCAGGCAGCATAGCTTCATACCAGCCTGAGTAAGAACTTCGGCTTCCAGGAATTCCATCACTCCATGCACTTCCCTTGCCTCAGGCTCTGCTTGGATAGGGGGGTTTGAATTTGCATTATACCCTGGATTCTCTTTTATTTTGTTAATTTACACGAAACACTATTCCATGTTTATACATGTGTTGACGTACGTGAAGAACAAGAAGTCTAGTAACATAAAATAGGAATTTCAATGGACCAAGCATTTAAATAAAGATGAGACAGCTGGTCTCAGAGACAGAAACAAGATTGAGACTCAAGAGGCTTAGATCGAGTTCCTAATTCTGCTGAGCTCTCTACAGAGACTGGGTTTTTAGCATTTTTTTCTCCCACTGTATAGCCTTGAACAAGCCAGCATTTCCAAGCTGCTTATATAAAAAGTATTAATAAATGTATTAAYTCACCTGCTTCACTAAGTCTAGGATGATTAATTCCCGATGAGATAGAGGAAACAACTTAGGTGTAAGTTCTTTTGCTGCTAAGAGGCTTAGAGAGGCATGAATTTACATGCAGATTTGTACATACGTATAAATACAAATATATACAACTTCTGCTCACAACACAGGAGGGAAGGATGTGGCATAGGTGTATTTTCATTAAAAAAGGTTGAAGAAATTTTTTAGGCTTTCCATAAATAAACTACACCTGGGAGCAAAGGAGAGAAAAGAAAAAGCAGAATTTCATTATTAAAAGCATTCATTTTCTAAACCTCTGAGGAGAAAAAATGGAGTTGTTCTAGACATGGAAATGAATTTTTTACTRTTATACTTTCTACATTAAGTGTAATTGGATCAATATCACAGGCTGGCTTGTAAATATATGCAGTTCTCAAATGTGCTTTTTCAGATTTATATATTTTGTGCTTTGTGGTGTTTTGAATGCAAATATATGGCCAGATATGCAGCTTACGGTGTTCATTTGTTGGTTTCAAAAGCAACAGAAAGTATCACCCTTGTATTGAGTTATGGCCGAGTAGGTTAGAAGGATCCCCARCTTATGTATATTCCCTATGTCCACGAGTTCTGCTGGCAGCCTTTCTGCTCATGAAATCCATCTTTGTCACAAACAGCAAATCTTGGGCAATGGAATAACACAATCTCATTATGGGATGTCATTCCACAGCACAAATACATTATTCTCAGTGGATTTACAAACAGTGTAGCCGACATTGCCACCTGGATGTGACAGATGTACTGGGTACATTTGCACCAAAACATGATTTACACTTGTCAGGATAGTGGCAAGAATGGGCTGCAGAGAAGACTAGAAATACTGTTGAGAGAGTTTCTCCTTCATGGTTCCTTAGACACCATAATCCCTGTCCTGAAGSATGGGGTGGGGGAGGGAGCAGCTCTCCTTTGCTCTGTAAGTTACAGCTGGATGTGGGGAATAATATTCATTCAGCTCAGTATTTCTATCTGCAGGGCCTGAGCTGTGCCTTCCAGCTGTGGGAGCAAAGCATGTTACCCCTCATCAGTAAAAAATACTTGTAGGATCTTTGGATCCTAGAGATGCATCTCAGAGGGTGAGGGATAATGACAATGTCTGACCAAGCTGCAGGAGAGCTCAAATTCTACTCTGTGGAGTATGTGTCAATATGACCCTTCATTCCCATGGGAACAACCCTCAGTGGCTCTCCAGGCATTCCTTCTGTGCCAGGGCAAACATCCCTTGGCCACGTGGTTTGTTCCCTACTTGAAGGCAGTGCTGTTGGATTTGTTGGTGCTTGAAACTCATTCTCCTCCAGCTTTGGCTCTGTAGAAGTCTACAATCCAGACCTGAGCTGCACAGAAAGCTGCCCTCACAGCACATGTCTGCACATTTTGGGTACCTTTCCAGCTGCTTAYRGGTTACCARTGGTGATAGRGTATCCAGCTTYCCAGYGAATAAGGAGAAAAATGCTGCTAAMAAAAGTAGTACCAGTTAGAACAGACTGGTTTAATACTGGCCTCTTTAAGAAGGAGAAATATAAATGTCTGTGAATGAAGGTAAATCAAACTGAAACAGGCACATCAGCTCCACCAGAGCCAAAAATAAATGTGAGCAAACCTCCAGAGTTCTATGAGATGAGATAAATGAGAGAGGAAATGATCCACTTAGAGCTGGAGGAGTCCAGATAACATATTAGCATGGAGGGGACAGACTGAGGGAATGTCTGCAGAGTTCTGTCATCCAAAGAACCAGCAGGACTGATGGCACTCAGTATCACAGCTGTCTGTAAGGCCAGCAGGAACTCACTGTTTCTAGGACACAGAAGATTTTCACAGGAGACTTTCACTCTTTCCTAATGAAGGAGGCAGTCAGAATCTTGCACATACATATGGGGCAGGAGTGGGGGATGCTGCTGCAAAGAGGACATACTCTATTTTCTGGAGATGGGAGAAGCAGTGAGTGCTGCTCTGGGGGAGTCAGGAATGAAGGCAGCTTGGCTGGGATAGAAGCAGAATGTGGAGAGRCGAGTGTGAGTTGTGGAGCTCCCCTTGCCATCTCAAATGGGATCTGGTGTCTAAAAAATGGGTTGTCCTCAACCTCTGCCTAAGCTTTGGACTSCTACYCATCCCTAAAACATGGTGCYCTTTCACATGAACAGCAGGACACAKTGACGTGCTGGAGWGAGCTCTCGATCCAAATTCAAGGYCCCACTGGGTCAATGATCCTCTAGCCCAGCAAAAGGGAAGCAAAGCAGAACAAAGCTGTCATATCTCCAACCAGCAACTTAGAGCCTAATTTCCATTTCTCAACTATGGGCATTTTAAGCCCAAAGCCTTTCTGAGTAAAGTGTCTCTGAAAATTAGGGCCTTTACAATCCAGAGGATTTGTTTATAGCCTAGGTCTGCATGAATCTAGTGCTTGAATTTCTCATCTGTGAAATTTTAATGGGGGAGCTATAGAAAGAAGAGAGTTCTGCATGGTTTTACAGTAAAATCRTGCACTTATGTTTTAAATATGAGATATCTACAGTACAAAATAACAGTCAAGWACAAAGTGAGTAAATGAAGAAAAGAAAATTAAAATTAAATGAAAAAAAGCACCTGCATGGAAGTGAAAATCTGTTGACAGATTATAGTTGTGTTCCTGTGGTCACCATTGCAATTATTCTGACTCCTGGAGCAGAATTTAGGAAGCTAGATTGTCACTTATCTATTCAGTTCTACTGGGGATGCCTTTATTTTTTCAAAGTTTGTGCTAGCACTAATTAATTCTGGACTTTAAGTATAAATGAAAGTGACTCTTGACACGTTGAAATAAAAATTCTCACAGAATAGAAACTGATACTGTTGCCTGTGCAATGGCAATGTGACATCCATTAAAAAAATTATGTATATCTGACCCTGCCTCTCACTGAACGAGAAAGAATTTGAATTCAGAGTATAAATATGTTATTTTCCAAACCCAGGGAAAAGGGAAATCACAAGCCCACCTAGGAAATGAGCATCTCTAATGAGGAGGCTGCTGCAGAAACAGCATGCAGACACTTCTGTATCTCATTAGGTCAGACTTGTAAAACAAAATTCCAAAAATTAACCTTCAGCAGCCAGTATTGCAGCATGATTGTTATAAATCTTAGTGCAGGGAACATAGTGGGGTTCCTGTCCAGCCAGTCCCCACTTCACAACTCCCCATTTGCCATCTGCTTAGGCCAGCATGAGGCTGCTGAGCTGGGGCCTTGTTTCTGTGAGCTTCATGGTTGCATCCTCCCACACAACTTGGAAATTTATCTTGACCTGTTTCTCTTGACAGATGAACAAAATTGYTTCTGAATGCAAAGACACACAAGATATAGCTATGAATAACAGCYACCCTTGATCCCAGCATTCCACCTTACTGCTTAATCAGTTGGAAAGAGAAGCAGGAGCTTTCTTGATGGTTGAGGGACTGAAATATAAATTCAGTGCTGAATTCGCACTTCTCCATAGCCTATGTCCGATTCTAGGCAATTCTGCTCACCCAAAATGAACTGACATTTACCTTCTCARAGCCATTAACCCTTGGCTGTCCATGGAAGAAGCACCTCTCAAAATTCAGGTGATTCAAGCAGATATACAAGTATGAATTTTGTTTTTATTTGTTTTCATAAAAAGGTTCAGGGTTGCTCAGAAGGAAACACTCTGTTTTTGGGTTTCTAGCACTCCGCCCATGGAGTGAATCAAGAATTTTTAATTTGATAGTAAGTTGCAGAATGAAATGGCTTTTCCATTGGCTGTCTTGAAGGCTGCCTTTCAAAATTTCACTGGTCAGCAGGCCCTGAGGTTTCACACTATGTCACTACCAGAATAAGGGCAAAGACCCAAAGAAGGGAAAGAATCCTGTGAAACTGTTTGGCCACGATGCTATAGGAAAAGGCTTCTCCACTGCTCAAGGYTATCCTGCCTGCAGTGATTTCCAGGAACCCTGTGAATCCCCTTCTGTTATTCTTTATACATCATAACACTCTGTTACTTCATCCTGGTCTCTTTATCACAAGAACCCATCCATGGCMGAGTGCAGTCAATAAATGGATCTACCCTGAAGTCTTCAGTAGGTGTTATCTCAGCTCCAAAACATGCAGGTGGCTCTTCCTAAGTAGCATGTGTCTTAACTTTGACAGGCAATTTTTCCAAGTGTCTCTGCTTAGAGTTAGTCTTCTAAACTCTCCTTTTGGCATCTGGCTGAAGCATCAGCTTTCTGAGGGCTTTAGCTGATTAACTTTAGTGACACTGCAGCCATGTTCCCAAGATGTCAAAATACACATTCTGTTTGGAGCAGGAAGCTGTTGGTCTGAATTTGTTTGCAGCAGGAGCAGAAGTTTGGCTATGAGGTTTKTTGGCTGTAGTATAAGGAAAGTTTGTAATTTATTTATGGGTTATAGACCTGTGAATAAATACATCATTGGTACCAATAATCTCAACACTTACTTCTGCTCTGCAATATTAGTGAAGCATTTCATGACAAAAATATGACAAGGGCCTTTTGTGACTCTGGAAAACTTCCTAGAGCTTTCACTCTGTATCTGTGTGTTTTCRTGGTCTGTGGACAAAGCCTGGCTCTGTTTCTGTACTTTTCAGTACTTGTCATTGAGAGGACATGAGAAAAATGTCTGCAAAGTTACCCAGCTTGATCAAGGGTAATCAGACTCAAATGAGGTGAGGCTACAGGACAAGTCCTAGCCTGTCCCTGATGCCTTGAGTATCACAACAAAAGGTTTGGGTATGTTGAAGACCACTGCAACCATGCCAGTGAGCCTGGRCAGATGCTACAAAACTGGTATTTCTATACACCTTCCACATTAAAAGGAGGAAAATAAACCTGTGATTTTCACTTTTTTWAAAGTCTCCTTTACTGCAACACTGAAATGTGATGCTGGGTGAATGTGGGTGCAGAACTCTCCATCTGTCATGCTGGCCAATATTGTCTTGTTTCTGTGTTTCTTCACAGACTCATGCCTGTGTGAGAGCTCTCTGAGGCAGAGATCCTACTTTCATTTTTTTTTTCACAGCATCTGACACAGTAGAGCTTGAATTCTTAACCAGCTCTTGTGAGCTAGCATTAAACAGTCCTGATATGAGCAATATTTTAGAACAAACCWAACTTTTAAAACTGCACATTACTCTTGTGCTAGGCTTCTGTGTACAGGTGAATTTACCCTTTGAGATCTCATTATGGGGCAAGGTTTCATGTTCTAAAGATGTGGCAAAATCAGCAATCTAGGGAACACTCATAGCCTTCATCTCACCCCACCTGCCCTCTCAACAGTATCAAGGGAACTCTTTCTGAGGCTCATGCTAAGAACAAGAATAGGGAACTGACCTGGCTTTTGGAAGAAGAAAATGACTAAAGAATGTAACTGTATATTCACTACTGGCCCAGTAAGCAAAGTCTCAGACCCTGGTACAACCAAGGGAGTTTATTGCAGCAGGTGAATGGGAATGAGCAGCAGACCTGATGGAGTGTGGGAATCAGCATGGCTGTTAAACACTTGGTACACGGAAACACGGTCTGGAAGTGATGCTCTGGAGTCTTGTCTTCCTCCCAGTTTCTCTTTTATTCCACTACAGTAGCAAAACCTCCTGCTTGCTTATTAAGATCGAGCTGTCTCTGTTCTTAGGGAAGATGTTGATTAGGAGAGAGTAGGAGCGCTGAACTGATGCTCATTACTTGAACTGGCAGAGGTGTAAATCTGGGCAAAGAGGGGCTGGCCAGCTCAGGCCAGACCAGACCAGATCAGGGGTGTTTCAAGGCTGTTTCAGTGCTCACTTAGCTGCTCGGTTTCACAAGCACTGAKCTTCTTGCTTTTGCTTTCATCTCATGCAGAGTGCAGAGTGCGAGGGGACAGGTGCTCTGATTCCTGTGATGTGCTGAAGCTGATGATTCCTGGTTTGCTCATCTGTGCAGCAAAGAAATCAGTCAGTTGAGGTAACACGCTGACAAGCATTTTGCCCCAAAGCCTCTCCAGCTAGAGCTGTGAGAATGGCTTTTGTTCTGCCACAATGGAGAGGAGAATTCTCATGTATATTTTAAACAGCATGCTGAAAGTAAGGACTGATCTTCCTTGCTAAACCCAGGAAATTTTATTGAACTTAGTAAGAATTGCATTTGAAATTCCTCAGTGACAACATGACCAAGCAAGCTCTCTGTTATTCCTATAGAGTTAATTTCCATTAGAAAATTAATTTTCTTTTGCTTTTGTCTAAATGAGTAATGAGAATCCAGCCACCATTTCAAATAAGCATATTAATACTGGTAGCACTGTCCTTTTCTGTCTACTGCTTCTCTCCTGTCCTGAGTTGATTYGGACACAAGTGACATCAGTCACACCCAGAGAAATTGCAGCCAGAGTAAGTGGATGTGTCAGAGAAAGGAAATTGCAGGWGGTACCTGCCCCAGCAGAGAAGCAGGGAAATAATGCCATGAAGCAGTCCTGGAGAGACCTGTGTCCATCTACAAATCTAGTGGAAGAAGGGATGTGATTTTATAATTTAGTTTATAATGCAAGAGGCTGTAAATTAATCTATAATCCAAAATGGACTAAAAATTTCAGCAGACTGTTAATGGAGGATGTGTGCTGGTGTGACAGAGWTGGACAGAAGCTGACTGGTAGACCAACCTTTTGACTTTAATTCACAGTCTATGTTGTCAGGCTCCCAGCATACTGCAGGCACAGCTTCTATTACCCTCTTCCTGCTTGAAGTTGAGTAAATATACTTAAAAAGCAAACTAAAAAGTCACAGTTCATTGACAGTAACTGAACAGAACTGAGAAAGAAAAAACATGATAGCTTGAGGTGACAAGAGCTAAATTRCCTTGCAGAGAGCATGGATAGGTACAGATACATAGATCAGACAGTGTGACAGTCACCAGCCACTGTGCATTGCAGCCAAAACATGGTCAGCAGCTGTCTATCCAGTTCCATAACAACTCTGCATTATGGATCTGCCCACCTCTGCTTGCCTCTTACAAACAATGCAGTGGGTGACAACTCAGAACCTGGGTGGGGTTGGCTAAAATGATAATTTGTTGTAGTTTTACCCRGAACACTTTGCTGGGTATATGTATCTATTTTACTCATTCCTGAGTAGCTGTTAGAGCCTTTTTTCTTCCTACTTAAAGTCTTTATTTTCTTCTCCTCCACCAGTGTGTTTACACATCCTGATCAGAGCAATCAAAGGAACTTTAGAGATGCCCCGATCATTCTGTTTGATTTTCTGCCTAAAGGTAGGCTTCTTCTTCAAACCTAGAAGTAATGTTATACASGCTTCCTCAAATCTCCCTTTTCCTGTAAAACAAAGAAGCCAGTTTTGCCCAGCTCAAGATGCTGTTTGAAGTCAGATTGTAGCTGTCTGTAGATCAGTGGAAAACACAAACCTCTGCACTGAATTGCTATCACTCTGGGCTCACAGCCAGCATCTGGTGTCATCACCTGCTTCACCTACTTCAGTTCAGAGCTCTGGGAATAAGAAATAAGTCTTTGGAAATACCTTCTCCAAGAATGAATACCCCTTCCCATCTGCAACATAAACACCTACCTGGACTTCTCAGCTCTAGAGCAGAGCACAGAGGGAAAAGGGCACACAGAGGTATTTTTAGACATCTCATTTTCCCCCACACTCCTGGCTTGCATATGGGCTGAAGCAAAAGAGAAGCAGGTTATGAAAGSCACAAAATCACACTAGTGAGGAGTTGTGGACAAGATAGTGGCCTTGCATGAATGGGAGAGGAAATTTCCTTCTTAGCTTGCAACTTCTCTCCTACCCCTACTGGTAGGCTTGCCTGCTGCTTTACAGTGTTTCACAGGTGGACAAAGCTATAGTTCCCTCTCCAAAATACATCATACGACTGGAGCTGTCACTGAAGGGTGGACATGAGCCACATGGGGTCTGTGCCAGACACTGGAAAGCTTTTGTGTGCTAATACCCCTTGTCTTCAGCTCAGGACTTAATCCAGCTAGGAATTCTTATATTCTAATGCCAGGAAACAGAGTGTAAAAAACACAATTAAAATTAATACCTCTCTGAGATAGTTGTGTAAGCCAGCCTGGAGAGGACAACACCGTAATCTTTTTGGTCTTTCTGTAACCTAGTGCCCATAAGGRAAAGCAAACATCAAATTAACTGTGATACACACACTGGAAGCTAAGTGGAGTGAATGAGGAGAACTCAGAGATAAAACATGCTGCTCTCCAGATATTATTCTGAAAATTAAAGTGAGTGGATGGGAGATATACATCACAAAAATATTCTATTATGCTCAGTGTACTAGAGCAGAACTTTCACCCTTTTAAACTCATTAAAATGCAGCCATTTTTGTTTCAAAGGATTAACATGTTGCCTCTAAAGAGAGAAGAAAAATGTGATTCACGGTGTGCTTGGAATTAGATATTGTTAATTGAAAATAACYCTGGGCACTTATACAGTGCTTTTCAGCTCAGAATCTTGAAACTATTTAGTGTTTGTATAAAATTCATTCATGTAAAGGGGCTGCTAGAAGACTTGTGTGCAGCAAAAATCTCACCAAAAAGTACAGCAGGAGGTCTTGTATGCTTGCATTATGCATTAAGGCAAACATCACTTATGGGCAGAAAGTTTTTGAAAATGTGGGGACTCATTGTCACATAGGAACAAAATAGCTGCCTATAAAAATAGCAGGAAATGATTTATGATGGTTTGGCTACAGCTGAATGGGTGTTTGTRCAGCTAGATAAAACAAGACCCCTGGAAACTCTGGAAAAAAGACACTGGTGTAGTCTGACTTCCGTCACTCTGAAAATGGAAAAATATTCATTGTGAAATGAGGACTTTGTAGCCTTGTGCAAACTCCTTATCAAAATTATTGCAGAGAAGAAATTGCTGGTGATGGGTTTTGGCCACAGAGAATTTTTTGATGGCCTGAATCTTCCAGTTTAGTGGGGAGGTTCAGAGCATCTCTAAGTCCACTGTGGTCAAAAGTAACATCAAAATTCTCCAAAGGACTTCCACAAGAATTCAAAAGGCAGGCAGACTCTTAAGGGACTTTATGAATGAAAGACTCTCAACTTAGCTTCATCACAAATGCTCCTGCTTGGCAAGTGGGAGACTAGGCACCCCCACTGTAGGGGCTGCTTATGGTCAGAGAGCCACTTAGTCTGGAGGAACTGAAAACCCCTTCAGTCATCTCCTTTTCCCCACTCTCCCAGTGTCAAATTAAAAAGAAACACCATTCATGAATTACAGCAATTTTATAAAATATCAAGCAAAAGCCATTAAATCTATCATAAGCAGAAACAGCTAATTAAGGGAGTGATGTCCTTTTGTCTCTGGAGAAGTACAGTGACATTCTGTAGTTGTGCTCTGAAGATTTATGATTTACTTGCTTGTACAGTATTGGTGCTGATATGTTGGAGTGARGATTTATCTTTGCAAGTCATATGTTTCTGAACTCGTTGTGATCTACTTTAAGTTTGCTGATTGTGGCTGGGATTTAGAATGATTGGGACAGTGACATAATCAAAGTCATACTTTGGTACATGGAAGCAAAAGAAGTATCACTGCTAGGCCAGGAAATTTTGCGAAGTGCCACCAGATTAAATAAATAACTCTGGAATAAAAATGAAGAGGGCACCACATACTGAAAGGCAAGACCTGTTTGAAGTGGAGAGAGCAGAATGACAATTTCCATGTGGCTAATTGATGCAGCAATTCCAGCAGGAAGTCTTGTTACTGATGAGTGTATCCAACACCTCCAAATGCCCCCTGGGAAGCAGAGGTGATGAACGTCTTTGATAAGCCATTTTCTGCAGGCTTTTATTCATTGCTAAGGTAAGGGATGATTTCTCACAACCCTACTAGCCCCTAATGACCTTTTTGTATTATCAGCTGGGGCCTGCCATCRCTCCTGGAAACAGGAATATCTTCCTTTCACACAGTGTCTGGGAGGAAGGTAATGAGATGGGGAAAGATACAGGTGCAAGACTTAGTGAAGGCAACTAAATCCAAAGTGCTGTACTCTGTAGCCAGCTTTGGGTCTGTTTTCCCCAAGGAAGAACTAGCTTATGCTGTACATAAAAGGCCAGTGATATGAAAGCACATGACTCTGAAGAGATCTGGGAATGAGAAATGCCACACAGTATAAGATATTATTGCTGTCATTTTATAGTGGGCAGTTCACTGTCAGCCTCAAAGAGTGGTGGAGGAGAAGGGTGGAGTGGAGGAGGCTGAAGCAAAAGCATTAGGATGGGCAGAGAGGGCATTGTCTGGAGCAGACTTGCAATAGGGCTGTGGACAAATCTCTCACACCAGAAACACAGAAAAGTCAGTGAARAAGCTCTTATTGCTGTCATCAAGGTCAGGATTTCACAAAGGTCTGACCTCAGCTTTATGTAGTCCAAAGCATAGGTCACAGTCTCACAAGGGGAGCTTCAACAAAGCATGGCCCAGGAGTGATTTTTGCCTTCAAGCTCTTTGATGTGTCACCCTGACTTTTATGTCTCATTCTTCTCTCATATGTGTGACCTCTACCTAAGGCTCTGCACTGAGTTCCCTGCAGAGGTCATTAGTGCCTCTCCTGGGGCAGCAAATGTGGAGAAAAGGGRTAAAAAAATACATGGGTTTCATGAGAGCTCAGTACTACATTCTAGAAACATCATCTCTGTCCTCAGATAGCTTTCCAAGCATGAGGGGAGARCACTAGTGGTGTTTCAATTAGCACTCTGCAGTTCTCCAGATGTGCCACGGCTCTCAGAGCCCTGAGTTCACTGCTTCACAGAGCCTCTCTGTGTTAATGGAACAGCACCTGCTGCTGTGTGCAATGCCTCCACAAATCACACATCCCTGCCAGCCCAAARGAAAGGTGTAGCAAAATCACTGAAGCTCTTCATCTCTAGCAAAAGGTGGAGTTTGATGCCCTGTTATAAAATCACATACAGGGAGCCTAATCCTTGGCCCTCCATCTCCTGAAATTAAGTGAATTTCCCATAGAAATACAAGAAAATTTTATCTTAATAAACCTTCAGTATTTACTGGCTTTACTTTGCTTAAGTAACCATGGGGAATTTAAACTGATCATTTGTTTTCCTGTGGACAAATCCCATGCACTGTAATAGAGGAGACCCWGAAAGGCTTTTATCTTAATTACTACAGAAAATTACAGAGAATTAGATCCTTTCTAATGGTTTTCTGAATCATCCTTTGAGATTTGATAGCAGGAATATAATTCGCYATTGAATTGTACAGACTAGTGGAGTAACAATGCCTCTAGAAAAGTGTTCACTATCTATAAATGTCTATAAGGCTTCCATATAAAAGATTTCTAAAAGCCTTTTATTTACAAATATTTCCAGGGAGTTCTATTATGCTGTACACCTTTGTTTATAATGTACACTCATTAGAGTAAGAAAAGCTCAAATAGACAGCAAAGACCAGTGATCTGGTTTCTGGGAAAAAGAACAGCATGAAATCACAGGAGACCATCTTCATAACCCCGTGAAAATGCATCACGTAGCCTAGAAAGGCAGAAAAAAGCTGAGGTTTTCATCTTGCATGGAGTTACTACTGACAGACCCTTGTTCCCACCTAAACACTGCAGCTTTAGGAAGGCTGAAAGAAGTTTAGGTTTGCTTTGGATTACAGCTCCATAAACTAACGCAAAAAATCAGTAACAAAGTTTGATCATACCCTGGAGGTCTGCATGCAAGAATCTCTGATTGTRTGTATAATAGTGCAATAACTGAACAATTCCTTGTTTACTTCCTTCAGCTGAGCAGCAGCCGGGTCTTTCAGCAGCAATCACAGCTCCCTCCTGAGCAGACTGTGCTGTRCACAGCTTGTTTCTTCCTCCCCTAGCACTTGTATCACTGACAGAAAAGGACTCCCTGACCCTGCTCTGCACCCTCACGCCCACCTCACAGACATCAAWACTGTCACATAGGGAAAACTGGGTCTTAGTTGTGCAGTGCTTTTCTCCACAGTTCTGGTATCAGCGTTTACATGCTTAAGCATCCAAGGAATGCTTGCAGCCACAGTGTGGTGGGGCACTGTGAGGTGCTTTGTGTATTTAGGAGTGATAATAAGCTCCTCTTCCAACCCCCCCCTCCATCAGCAGTAATGACTAAGGGCTTCACAATATCTGCTTTGGGAGTTTTCCTGTTCTGAGGGGTATTTGTGATCCTGTTTTGGTTTATACTAACCACTTTTGCTCTCCTCTTATACAATGTTGAAGGAAAAGACCTCACTAAATGTGGTTGTGTGCTTTCCAACAGGTTTGTTGCTTCACCACTTGATGGGGAACATGATGAATTGGTGCCTGACTTCAGCATGCACTGCCAAAGTTGCTCCAGGTTTAAGCAGAACAGCTGAGGCTGCCAGATGCAAGTGTTTGCAGTTAGGAACAAGAGAAGTCGCAGAAAAAGTCTAGGCATCTATCCTCAATCACCTCTTGAAAGTTCCCAGCAGGGACAATGGAAGAAAGGAGACAGAACCAACCTCAGGATTTGCTTGTTTCTGCAAAAGAGGGTAGAAGAGGAAACACAGTGACTTGATGTGACTTTCCAGGTGACAACATGCTGAGTTTTCATACAGGAGTCACAGAGGGATTCTAGCACTGAAGGATACTGAGGGTTTTTTTGAGAAAAATTAAACTGGAAAAATGTTATTAAAGTATCCCAGCATTGCATACTTGTGCCAGGTATCCCAGCATTGCATACCCATGCATTGAAATTCCACATGACAAAAGGTGTTTGATAATGTCAGACTAAAGGGTGCTTTTCATTTCCCAGGGACCCATTCATATTGCAGATATTCATCTGCCAACTGCTAGCACAAAACACTTAAGAGTAAATATGGGCAATTCCAGAAAGCATAAAACAGCATGCTCAGTACTGGAAGCAGAAAACRAATTATTTTATTATTATTAGATACTTGAGTTGAACTAAACCTAGAAAAACCATTCATGTGTGTTGCAGTTCTGACCAAGTCCAGCCTCACTAATATCTTTCATAAAAAGCACAATTATCTTGATTTTCTATAACTTTCCTTCCTTCCCTCCCCTCCCATTTTTTTCATTATTTTTCATTTGGTATTGTTTGTCTTGGCAGAGAGACAAGTCCTGTGTTCAGGATACAAACTCCTACTCATTATTATAGATCYCTAAAATGTTTTATCTGACACATTTTCAGGCTGTCACAAGCATTACAGGAGATTTTTTTTGTTATTACAGATTGTTCTTGCCTTTTGTTTATCCATCTCAGGTTTTCCCTTTCTCAGATATGAACCCATGCACGAGCCAAAGCTGTGCTGAATGCYGCTTCTCAGCAATACAAAAACCCAAGATCTTAAAAATTTGTCAGCAATGGCCAGATGCAGAGAGGTTTTTATTGAAGTAGAGCAGTTAAACACCGTACATAGCTCAGCCCCACCCCGGATTTCATTTTATGTTAATGTATTTTTGTAGAAAGACACAAAGAAAGATCTTCATGTTAATGAAAATGAAATTGATAAGTAAGTCAGTGTGGTTTGACAATCATTTACAGATTGGGATATTCTAACAGGAAGCAAAATGTGGGGAAAGGCAGAGGAAAGAGACTATTGGCTTTCAACATGTGACCAAGGGGCTGATTTCTCTTTGTGTGGATGCTGCCACAGGGAATTGTATCCTGCTAACCTCCACTTTCCCATACCTTYATGACAACTATTAAGACATGTTTTCTCCATAGGAAAGAAACTGGGTGTTGGAGTGTTTGTTTATAAACTTGGAAAAATATCCCTCATTTACAGCGACAGTCATTTTACTGGCCACTACACAGTGTCCTGGAGAACTGAGTCACCTGTGAACTCAATGTGAGATTTAAAATAAGAAATTATGCTGAGACTGGTACATGATGAGGCTCCAAAGAGGTAGCAGGTACTTCTAAATCACAAGGGCAGTTGCTGTGCAACTGAGTTTGCATGTGAAGTGCTGTGTTGAAATCTGCTCAAGAGCAGCAGAAGATGATGTGAGAGTTAAACTGCTGCTGGTAGACACCTTGTGAGCAGAGGGGTGGCTCAAGAGAAATGGTGTAATTGGTTCTTCTCCTCCTGGGTCTGTGCATCACTGCAGGCACAGACCTACCAGTAACGTTTCTAAGCTCCTGGATGGGAWGAGAGCAGCTGAATGAGGTCTCTGAGCATACAAGGAAATGAAACAGAAGTGCTAATGACCACKTTTTCATTATGTTTATATTTGGTTTCCAGTACAATAGGGCCCTGATTATAATTTGTGGCTTTTGATATTATTGTAATACAAGCAATTAGCTCCAAATGAACAACAGCAATGAGAAGACAAGYTATACATAATCCATATAGGTGTGTAAAACGGAGCATGTCATGCTGTTTGTGTTCCCCACACTTCCCCACCAAAATTTATTAATTACATGTGGAACAAAACCCAAACACCAAATCTGTATCCTCTCCATGTAGGGGAAATTTGCACATGGATGAGGGATTTATTGTTCTAGCCATATCCCTGTACCAAAGCATTAGCTCCAGTACAGCACTGCAACGCTCAACACTGCTCAGATATGAATCCAAATTTTACTGCTTGAGAAAATCCCAATTTAAAAATAAAGCTAATGACAAAATATTAACATAAAACCAGGAAATGAGCAGCAGAAATCTATCCAAACATTGCTTACRGAGGCTCTGAGCCAGCCCACTTAGAGACTATGAAGTTATCAGATCAGCTTCAAAGGTTTCTGGCTACAATTTAATGACACTTTACAATAATGAGATAAACAGATCACCAGCATATTTCCACCAAAAAAAAAGAAAAAAAGGCCAAAAGAAAGACACTGAGGCAAGAATAGCAAATGATCCACCTGGGGACTTTCAATAGTTGTTGTCTGAAGTTGGTTGAGAATCAGGAGCCTGCTTCTTAGAACTTTACTTAAAAGCATCTGCTCTTCTTTTTCAAAATGTTTTTAGCATCCTSGGTATGGGTACTTTGAGGCTGACTATGACAGATGCAATGTTATTGTTTCAAAAAATTTTAATGAGCACAGCTCCACTGCCATGTGGATGGCTCGATGCTGTATTTTGCTGACAGGATATAGATCACAACTCTTCACATTTTTTTTTTTTTTTTAATCTGGAGAAAAAGTTCAAGTCTGTCAAGGAAGCAATACACACCTTTTGGAAACTGTCTGAATATTGTGGTGTGTGCTGGATTCTATTGGCCCATCATAATCCTTTGCATACAGAGACTGTGTCTGTAAATCACACAGATTTTCAGCTACAAAGTCTGTGGTGTCTGGAGGGGTAAAAAGGAGGGGGCAGAGATTCTCATGGTCTGGAAGACATCTTGGGGACACTAGGTGTTTGGAGGGGGACACAGCTAAGTATAATCCTTGCTGGTTGGGCTGGCAAATTTAACAGTTGTGACCACACATGTCCCACGTGGAGACAGCTCCAGATGGTGAAATTAATGGGGTCCATGGCTCAGAATGTAGCTGATTTTACCCCGCACACAGGGGAAATCAAGAGGGAACCCTGAATACAGAGCAGGAGCCAAATTTCTTGCCAGTTCCAGATCTGCAGAGTCTGGGAATGCTGTCATGGGGCTCTGTGACTGCAGTTCCTCCAAGTCTTGCCCCTTTGAAGTGCRTAACCTGACTAGCAGAGCCAGGGACACATCATGAGTCCAGACTTCATCTGAAAGACTTGTTTGCCTTTGTAGACCCCAACCTTGTGGAGCCTGAAAACTGCTACCTGTAAGTGTTATTTTGAAAATGCTTTTGGGGTGTGTGAAATAATAGAGGCAAAGTTTCTGGAATTAGAAGGAGGGGAAGACCTCATGCAAAGAAGCACAAGGAGTGTTTCGGTGACATCATGGCGTGCTATGACATTCCAGTTCTGTCCAAGAGTTCCAAAATGCCTCATTTCAGAACCAGACTAGGAACTGCTAGTGGAGAGAAAGATCTGGAGAGCAATGAAACAGCTGAAGTACATAAAGATATCACCAGAAAAATGAAAGTGAGGTTCATGTGAAACTAGGTTTGGTGCTTCTCTGGGCTTTTTCCTACTGGAACTGGTACAGAATTGAGAGAAAGTGTACACRTAGAAGGAAAGGGAGAAATCTTGGCCAGGATTCAGCTGTCAAGAGCACAGCTGAGTGCAGCCAGTGAAGGAGAGGGAGGAGGATGGCACAGCAGGATCCTTGSTCTGCCACTGAGCAGCTCTCCCTTTCTGTGAGCAGCTCATTTCCCTGCTGTCAKTCTTCTTATCTGCACAGACAGCCTGTTCTATAGGCCAGGACCAGGTTTCTGCAAYACGAGGCACAAAGGACCCTTGAACAGCTTAGAAGGTACTGCAATAAAAGGGAGCAGAAATTGCAGCCACCAGATGGAGAAAATAGAGCACTTCCAGTCAGCAATTTTGTTCCTGGTGAAGTCCCATGCCTCATGAAGCTCTGAGCTACAGCTGCTTCAGTGCTAAGTACAGAAAAGGGAGATCTTTCTGGAGTCTACTTTTAAATTWAAAAAACTGGGTACAATTTCCATGAAATGAGGGATGAATTTAGTTCATTTTGCATCATGCTCTAATTACCAGCTGCAGTGAAATATTCTAAGATGATGTATCTCAAGCTCCATCTTATTTCTGGATCTTGCTCCAATTAATTCCCTCTACCAGTTTACAGCATCTAAATGAAATGCACTGAGCATCAGACTATGAGTTGCCTGATCTTTCTCCCTTGGTATCCTGGGCCAATTGCTCTTCATAGCTACTGCAAAACTGTTTTACCAATCTTAGGATGATGGTATTAATACTCACTTGTCATCCAGCAGTTTTTTGAGACAGCCTATTCAAGTGTGAAAAGTTTTTTGAGGTCCCAGGTCATGCTCCAGAAGTGAGAACAGTTATTTCTTCTCTTTCACATAATTTCTCTGTGGTCTGTTCTATTTCTGAATGATGCAAGTGGCACTGAAAAGAAAAGAAGGTATCTGTTCTGCAAGAGAAAAAGAAGAGGAAGTCTCTTTAGCAGGAGGAAAAGAAGCAGACTGTTTGAAGGAAAGAGAAAATGTGGGAGAAAGGAAGGGTGAGTGTGAGAGGGAGGGCACAGATCCTAGTGCAGGTGAGAGAGAGTTTAGTAAKCCAGGTTTTCAATCCCTATTCCAAATAAGGTGAATATCCTAATTGACAAGTCTTGGGGCCAGTATGGCAGAGGTCATAGATTCATTCTAGGTCCCAAATAATGCTCCCAAGAGGTGTTTTGAAGATGCTGCATTTTTCTACAAAGAGTTCAATTTCAGAAAGAAAAAAAGATTTGATAGAAAACTCCTGGCCAACAGTATTTGCAATCTCATTCTCATTTATTTGCTCAAGTAATCCCAGTGCTTGATTTACGTAAGGCTTGAATTAACTGTGTATTTATTCAGAGATCTTAAATTACACTGATGTGATGAGGTAAAATTGCAAGCTGATGCAGTTTCAAGGGTATTAACAAGCACATGATGGTGAGGCAGATCCCACTTGCCACTGAGGAGCCCAAACCCATTTAAAGGTTTCCAGAGGTGGTAAAAAGGATCTTTTACAAGTACAATTGCTTTTCATGAAGCAGAATTTCTCTGAGGTGAGGTAGTGAGGTGCAGCACTTATTAGAGACCCTTGAACAAAATTAAAACTGCTTGATGCTGCTCTTGGTGAACAGTCTTGGTTTGAGTTCAGACACTGAATGAAACACATTTTTGGATCTGAGCAATGTCTGAATAATGCATGGTACCAGGAATAAGACAAATTCAGATGAGCAAGAAGCATGGAGCAGTTACCACCCTGACCTAATGGAAATTTTCTCTAAATGTGAAGGTGACTATAACTTCAAGCAGAGGTGCTGTTAAAAAAGACAAACTGAAATCGCCATTGCTTCTGGCATTAGCTGTTTCTGAAGTATTTCATGTTTTCAATAGGTGCTTAGTGAATTCAGGCAATGAAAGCTAGCTAYGAAGTTGTCAGTGAATGGGATTTAAACCTGCTAAATGGAGATGGAGGAAAATGATAATGTAGGTCTGTGGTTGATGTGGGTGGAGAGTTGATGGGACCRTTTGGAGGTCCACTAAAAGAATCTGAGACAAAATGCTCATAAAGAAATGACTGGAAGTTTCAGTATTGAAATAWGATGCAGCAAACGAGATATGGTAAGGAAAGAAAGCTACCTGGTCCATGRAGCTTGTGGAGATCATCAGCTTGAAAAAGGTGGGGCAAGAGGATTGGGGATGAAAACTGTAACTGATATAAAAAGATCCATCTGCTTCGCCTAAGTGGTGTCAGTGATGCACACAGTAGAGCTGCTGGTGGTTTGCACCACGTCAAAGGGAAACAAGGACACCACACAGCTAAAAATGGTTACGGCAGGCACACAGGGGGCTTAGAGGTGTTCAGGGAGGACAGGGCAACAGAGAAGGTCTTGAAGTGGGTTGGGGTTCAGGAGCAACTGTGGCTTCCGTGGGAGCAGCATTATCACAAGAGGGAGCTCTCCGCCTGCGTGAGATTGTCACCCCAGGACGAAACACTGCAKGGAAACAGGACCAGGGCTCTGAAACCTTGAAAAGGCAGGAGGCGAGAAGTCCCAAGCGCTCAGACAGAYACCACAGCAGCCTAGCATGGGAGGGCATGGGCTGAACCGAGCTAGCAGAACTAATCCCACAGGGCGAGCTACTAACACTGCACACTGCTAATTGCTCTTCTGCAAGTCACATCCTGCACTGTGTTAGTGCTGTCAGTTAATTGCTTTTTTTTTTTTTCTGTAGGCTTTGCTGGGAAGGTAGAAAAAGGAGAGGTGCTTGATCAAAGTCAGACAAGGTGCTAGTCAGAGTTCATGTGACAAGGCAGCTGACCACCAAGGCTCCGATGGTGAATGAAGTCGATGTGTGTCAGCTGCGAGCTGTGTCTGAGCACAACAGGGCCTGTGTACCCAGCAGAGGGCATGTGCACGCACACACACACACATACACTCCTGCCTTTACCTTTGGGACGTCATTTCTTAGATAATGAGCATATCAGTGCCCTCAAAACTGTGTAAGTGGCTACAGGACAAAGACAGAGGCATCAGGCATTCTACTTYGAATGGTTTGTGATTTCTGTTACAGGGTCCAAACCTACCCTTGTGCTGAACTTCCATTTCTGATCAAGATAATGGTTCAGAGGAACTAAGCAACATCCCTTWGCTCAGCTTTAAAGACCAGAATCTGTATTTACAATGTATCAGCCAAAGCAGCCCGTAACCGCTTCACACTGAGTGTAGTTTCATCTTCCAATTATTTCCCTGAATACTCATGCCCGATTTTGGTAGACACATTTTACCGTAGTCTGAGACAGAGCTGAAAGCTTTGTTTCCTGCCAAGAATCTTGAGAGGATAACACATATCCAAGCAGTTTGCATCAATACCATAGCATTTAAATGCCACAGCATCTAAATGCCCTATAGAAGGCAAACACAATATATTTGTAGGCTCTCCAGGCAGGAAGACWGTTCTTCCAGTGGATGCACAAAGGTATGTAATGGATCGTGCTGTATGCATTCAGTGATGGGTCAAGGCACAGAAGATCAGTCTAAAGGGAGAAAACCACTGTAGGCTGGAAAGTTAGAAGGCATTAAAAATACATACAGAAGAAAAGGGTGTAGGTTTGTCGATGGAAGAAATGGATGAAGATCAGAGGTCTGGGCTCCTTGCCACAGGCTGCTTGACCTCAGGCAAGTCTTCTGAGATCCCATTTCCCCTCCTACCCTTTGTCTATGTAACTACCAGGAGCTTCGAGGCAGGGTTAGTCTCAAGCATAACAGCAGCTTTATCCTGGTCATTGCTCCTAAGACATACGATGAAATCACTTCTTACATACATATATGTATATATATGAAGCAATCTTCCCGATACCGTAAGAAGCTAAAAAGGAATAAACACAGAATGCCTTGAGAACMTATAGGAGGAACATATAGAGTTCCCAACCGGTTATTAATCCACTTGCAGCACAAGGCTTTTGCTGAAGTTTAAAATTAAATTTAAATTTAAAAAGGAAAAAAAAAAAAAAATTATCCCGAGCCAGCGGTCAGGCTCCAGCCTCAGCAGCCGCCCGCCGTGACGCCGGCAGCGGAGCAACCCCCCCGCGGCCCGGGGCCGGCGCGGGCAGCCCCCGCTCCGCTGCTCTGTTCTGCTCTGCTGTGCGCTGCTCTGCTCTGCTGTGCTCTGCTGTGCTGTGCTGTGCTGTGCGCTGCTGTGCGCTGCTGTGCGCTGCCCCCCCGGCGGGCGGGCGGCTCCGCGGTGCCGCGGGCGGGGGCTGAGCCCGCGCGGCCGCTTGTTGATCGCGCCGCTCCGCGATCCGGGCTCCGCGCCGGCGGCCAGCCCCGCGCCCGGGCTTGCCGCTGCGCCGCCGCTCGCATTCTTACATTGCAACAGTGCAAACCCCTCCTTTTTTTTCCCCGTCTCCCTTTCTTTTTTTTTTTTTTTTTTTTTTTTTTTGCATGAATATGGCGGCGCCTCTTGCCTGCAAGGCAGGCTCCGCCGGCACCACCAGCAAGCCTCCCTTCCCGGAGCTGGATTTCCGATCGGGAGCCAGGGTGGAGGAATTAAATAAACTCATCCAGGAATTCACCAAGCACGATCAGAGGGAGTACGACGACCAGCGAGCTCTGGAGATCCACACGGCGAAGGACTTCATCTTCTCCATGCTGGGTAGGGCAGGGACCGTGCGGTGCGGTGCGGGGCGGGGGCGATGCCGGCCGGGGACCCCCGGGCAGAGCTCCCGGCGGTGCGGCACCAGCGGAGCCTTTCCCCGCGCCGCGGGTGAGCCGGCCTGGGAGGGGTCCCCGGTCTCAGGGCGGCTCTCACCCCCAGGAAACTATTTTTTCCTGTCCTGTGCAACTAGCCTTTGGCAGCGATGTATTTATAAGCACAGAGGAAAGGCTGGGTCGCAGAGCTGACCRGTGCCCGAGAAACACGCCGAGCCTGCAAGGCTGCAGGCGAGGCGAGATCGACCCTTTATTGTTTTTCCCCCCAGCTACCAAGGCGTAGGAAACACAGATTTTGATTTTTTTCCTACGGACCGCTTGTTTATTTTGGTTATTAGACCGGTTGATGCTTGTGCAGGAGCATCTCCCGAACTGCCTTTCTTGCTTAGGTTGCAAAACTCGCAGCGAGTGGAGCAAGTCAGATTGTGGCGGGGGAGTCCTCATCTGCGTGAAACTTTGAATCGCGGGCAGGGATCCTTGAACCAGGGTGAAGCATGTGTTGGTCCTTGCGGAAATCACCTGGGCTCTGGCATGACTAAGGCTTCTTAGGAGTAACAGAATGAGTAACAGCTCTGATTCTCCAGGTAGTCAGTTTCTGATAAATATTTACCTTGAATTAACTAAGAAATGGCTCACACGAAAAAGCCTTCAGGTTACAAAAGGATGCTCTTTAACATGCAGATTAGACCTTGAAATCAGTCATTCAAGTTTGAATCATGGTCTTAAACATCCTCTCAAACGTTTTTGCGTAAACAGCTGCTGYGGCCAGTGAATGGTTTCTTTGTAGCTCAGAGGTATACAGACACCTTTAAAGCGTACTTGGCACAAACCAAGTGTATGGTCTACTTGTACTCTGAGAATAACGTACATCACTTTTCTCATCAGGAACACAGAGCTCTCCTATTGCAATAATTATTATTTTTCATACCGAAGAATGGCCACTATAATTTACCACTTCCTCTATAGCCATGAGCACACCTACACTCTGTAACGAGAATCTACCTGTCCCTCTGGTTATCTTGTAAGGTACCTGAATAAYTATAATTGCCTGCTGTATGGGATTTGCACAATTTTATGTGTTTTTCACCAAGGTCTGGACAGGATATGGCAGACTAAATTTAGCCTGAGAACAAGGACAACAAGTTGAAAAGTCAGTAACATGTATATTTATAGTTGCAGTTATAAATATTTTTCCCTTCCCAGTTAAACAAACAAAAAAAAAGGTGGTGAAGCAATGGTTGCATTAAAGCCTGTAGGGTTATTGTTTTTCAAAACCTGATCCATTGGAAGTCATCCGCTATTATGGTCTGATACCTTTTTCAATCAGGGCTTTAAATAACTGGCTGAGGAAGCATGGCTGGATGGGATGGAGCAAAGAAGAGTGGAGAGAAAACAGCTAGAGCTGCAGTGTGGCTAGCAAGTAGATGAAGCTTTGTATCATCCTGTTTAAGCATTAATAGTCTTTGCAGGGTACAGAGACCACAGAATTTCTTCCTGCCTCATGTGGGAGAAGGCAATATAAGAAAGACAGAAGAATGARCTGGAGCATGCCTCATATTTCTGCAAATGCACCCTTGTTCTTCAAGAAACAGGTAGCCTTAGGCTGTTTAGAAATAATGTAAATGAATGTGGTTATCTTTCTTAATATAATGACTGCAAGACAAGCATTGGTGAGTTTTAAATATGTAGCTAAACCTTTGGTTTCATCACAAGCTGTATTTCTTTCTAAGCTGCACATGATAATTTGCAGAAAGCCTTGTTTCTGAATAAAAGAAGAGACTTGAGGGCCAAGCCCAGGACAGAAATGGAGATGGGATGTCTGATTTATCTGCATTAGACCCAGAAGTTGTGTTTGTGGATCAGATCCTTCTTAGCAAGAGAGACTCTTAAATCTAAAAGGATTTAACTTATTAATAAATAGCTCTTTCCCCTGTGCCTGATCCCTCCCATACGTACTGCTCTTATCTTGTCGGGTGAYGATAGGAAAATTAAACGTAGCTTTCCTGATTTAATTACATTGGTGTGTAATTGGTGGATGAATGATAGGTGAGGAGACCTTGTGCAGATTCTCAGATGTTTGTACTCTGCATGGTTTACCCTCTAGGTCAGACTTTGCTTTTAATTTGTATTAACTCTTTTTTATCTGTGTTGCCCTGCCCTAGCTATAAGCAACTGAACTCTGGGAGATGTAAAGAGTTGGACTGTGAGAAAATTAGGGAGAGGTACTACTTGTCGTGCATTTGTCTAAAATCTTGTACCCCAAGCATTAKAACAGGACTGGAAATGACTTACCTCTCTGGTGGGAGAAGTGAATATTTTCTGAATGTGGGCATTTCCTGGACATTTACAGTCCCTTTTCACAGTCACTAAGACCATATGGTCTTGCCAACACCCTACACCAAAACAACAGGTGTATTTTGTTGCCTTTGCTGGGTAACTTCCTGTACTCAGACTGAGCTGTGCCTGATAAATACTTGTCTCTTTGACACAAGTATAACTGAGCTTCAGAGGAGGGGAATGCTGAGTAACCAAGAGTGGAGAAAAGACAGTCTTGTGTGCTGGGCAGAGGGCTGGCTAAGAGAGGCTGACAGACCAAGTCTCTGCCTGCCAGTCATAAAAGGTGCTAATTACTTATTCTTCTGATGACTCAGTTTTGGGGGGTTTTATGCTTAAGGAATGATAAAGGAGTATTTTTATCAAATCATATTATAGTCAGTGATATTTTGATTTTAAAGCACTTGCTGCCATTATGATGAGAGGTGCATAGCAATCATATGAAAAACCTTAAAGAGTACTTGACCTAGAGAGTGGTTCTTGCAGTAGAAGCACCTTCAGGAAATTCTTTAATAAACACTATCTGTCTCTTTCTGTTCAGCACCTAAATAAAAAGTAATGCACAGGTGGTAGGCTTACAAAACCCATAGATTATGCTCTTGGGAACTAGAAGATTSCATAGAAAATGACCCCTTGAAATTTCTAGTGCTATTGCTGGCTCAAACCGGCTCATGTTATTAGGAATACTGACTCTAGAATTTTATTTATTAACAAGAGAAAGGAACAAGGAGATATTAATAAGTAAGGACTATATAGAGTTATGTTCTCCACTCCAGGTATATGTCAGTGTTCAGTCATCTAGAGCAGTTTTCAAGCTCTTTGGTTTGTTTTTTTTTTCTGTTTCCTACCATGAGACTTCTCAGGAGAGCCAGAAGACAGATGCTTGGGACATTTCATGCCATTCTCTTTCCCGAGAAATTAAATCAGGGACAGAACTAGTTAAAATTGGTGCTAAAGTGGCCTTTTGGGTTTTTAAGGCCTTTAGTGTATCTTTTTGTCGCTGCAGTAGTTACTTTTGTAGAAGTGGGAAGTGCCCAGAAGAGCTGGCCATACTTTGAGCATCTACAGCCAGCTGCAACTCAGAGCTGTTGACAAGACTTCTAGAGAGCTTGTCTCAGCCCCTGATACAGGAAAGGTGGTCAGCCTATTCTGAGATAATTTCCTAATTCTCTGGTGYCTGCCTGGTCCTGTGCTGGGTGTGCTAGCAAGTGTTTGTGATAGAGGCAAGGCTCAGAGTGGAAGCAGGGCTGGCATCAGCAAATGGTTTCTGCTGCCAGTACCAGCTTCCCGAACGGATTGAGCTACCCTGCTGAGCCCCTGCATCTGTAGCAAGGCTTCCAGCTGTTTCTTGGGCTGATGGGCCCCCAAAATATGTGTCGTGGAGGTGCAGATTGCAGTGCTGAGAATGCAGGTGTCCTGACAATAGCTTGCTTTTAGCAACAGCTTCTACAAGCAAGGAATTTTGCAATCCCCCCCCTGTACCCAAGGTCTGTGTAGCAGAACAGCATTGAAAGTGTGACTCTTGTGTGTGTTTATGTGGCATTTTTTCCTCCCCTTCCCTACCCGCCATAACTTGCTGATAAAATCTATTGTAGATTAGATTTCAGGCATTGTTTAAAGTGCTACCTGTTTGCCTGTGATACATCATGGAAATTCKCTGGTTCTTGTTGTAGTGAGCTGATGAAATAGCAACAGGATKGGAGTGATCTCTGTAGGGTTAAGTCTTTTGTGTGTGTGCGCCTTCTCTCCAGAGAGGCCAATCATGATAGGAGCACACTGTACTCCGAGGCCTATGTTAATAAAGGCTCCCTGCTGGCATTCCCTGTGCTGCTGAATGCATAATGCACAGCTGTTAAGAACAACCTTACTGGATCGCAGATTTCAATTTCTGGTTTCACTTGTGTCTCCTCTCCCTGCAGACCACATGTTTCAGTATTTGCATTTGAAGCTGTGGGGCTTTCTTGGTGTTTTTGTTGGTTTTTTTGGTTTTTCCTTTGAAATTTTTTTTATTTAGGGGACAATGTGCTAAACTGGTAAAGTAAGCCTGGCAAGCATTGGTAGTTTTTATTTGGTAGTACCTGCCAGAAATGAACCAATTTCATCTCACTGGCAATTCTGTCTATATAACTAGTTAAAAAGCTTTGGCAGTTTCCCCTGTTCCTTTGTTCAAAGGGATTGCTGGTCCATGTATGTGTCATCAGTGAAAATAGATTTTAAAATCTTTGTCTCAATTTTAAGATGCTGGTACTTCCCTTGCTCAACTACTGTTTTGAAACATTAGTCTGTGATGCAAAGTATTTAGTGTAATAGCTAGGAACATGTCCTAAGGGCACAAATTCTCATGGCAGGCTTGTCAGACTGCCCACCGCCTGTTCCTCCAGTCTGTGGAAATATTTGTAAAAGATTTGGGTGAATACTTGCCAAGCCCAATTATGCAATTATGTTTTAAGGGCAATTTTATAATTATAGTGGAGGATGGTAACCAGGATACAGGAGTTGTYCAGGTTTTGACTTTTCCTTCTTTTTTTTCACATGACTTTGCATGAATGTTAAAATATTGGGGGCAATTCTAGTCAGAAACCAGTTGTTCAACTTTCTTTCAAGCAATGGGCTACTTTTATGGGTGAAGCTAAATTAAAGATGACTCCAGCATTGCTTAGGAAAGCTGGAGGACATGTTTTAATATAGCTTTGGTAATCTGCAGGTTGGATGTGTACTCAGAGACCCAGAGTAGCTCATAGACAATGTTCATTGTAGAGGAAACTCAGAAGGTGAAAGTCCTGCCTGGGCTTCTCAAAGGGAATCTCCAAGCTGGTCAAGTTTTTTTAACAGTTGGGATTCTCTATCTTAATTTTTATTTGACAAACACCAGATTCCTGCTCTGTCTCCTCTACAGCTGAAACTTTTGCACCTTTTCTTGGGCCTTGACATGTGCACTTTTGCATTTAGGTGCATCTTTTTGTGCATGTCTCAGTCTTTTTGCTGCAAAGATGGTTTTCCCAGGCACGCACCTGGGAATCTTTTTCTGCCCAGGTCAGACCCTGTTTGTACTCTGYAGGATTGGTTAGCTGAGAAAGTGCTACAAAGAGGTATGGTCAAGGCCAACATTGGCTTTTGCCTCCAGTCCAGGGCTCTTGAGTTGCAATGGCTGCTTCAGCATGACACTGTGGACAGTGACTGAGATGGCAAATTGCTCCTCCAGGCATGTCTGTGTGACATTCTGTGGTGGCAGCTGCAGGTAGAGGCTCTGGAATAAACCTCTCAGGTCTCTCTGAGCCTAAGAAAAATTACCTGCCATTGAGTCCATCACCTTTGTCTGGGTGATGCTGGTGTATGAAACTTACTTGAGAAGCAAGAATTGTAGCTCATTTACTGTGAAAAGAGACACTTAAGAGTTGAATGCACTATATGGATGGATTTTCCCTTAGTAGCAGTTGGGAGGGGTTAAGTTCCATTAGAAGAACTGAAAGAAAACCATTAATTCTGCCCATTGGTAGCTTGCCCTGCTATCTTCTGAACTGGAGGAAAATTCTTTGAGAGTGACAGTCCCTTCATGTGTACAACATACTGTATTACATTCACCCTGTCTGTAATTTGCCCATCTTTGGGGTATGAAACAAGCAGTACAATTGGTGGAGTTCTGGGGAAGCAAAGGGGAGTATCTGCCCTGTTTYTTCCCTTGGAAAAGCAGAGGGCCTATCATGAGAGCTAAGCAGAATGCAGCTTTGGAGGCTGTTTTCACAGAATGCCCTTCACTGGGAAAAGAGCAGTGAGCCTGCATGGGAGCAAGGGTGAGAGAGCTGAAAAATGACCTCCAGATGTGTGTCTCAGGTTATTTGTCCAAGTCTTGTCCTGGTGACTCTTAGTGTGGTGTGAGTTCAGGAGCTGAACTGTGGCTTTATTGGAACTTAGAACCATATTTCATAGGTTCCCCATCTTAACTRCGGATTTTATATCCAGTGAAGGTTTATGACTTCTGTTAGCACAAAACTCCATTACTGTCTGAGTAACAGAACTGTAGAGGTTGGCTTTTGTTTTTGCTAATGCAACCGAAAGGCATCTTATGAGACATTCAAAATAAATCTTTCAGCACCAGCTGATGTTCCAATTGACAGATGCAGCTATGGATTTTGCTGTGTTTCATTAAGAGAATTCCACTGTTTGCTTTCATTTCTACTGTTCTGTTGCATTCCCTTTTACTGTAAATAGCAATTGTCCTGGACTGAGTGGATTARTCTGTGCCTCAGTACTTCAGCCAGCCTGATAGATCTCTGAATCATTTACTTCTGCATTAGATAAACTTTCTGCAATTCTTTCAAAGCACTATTTCAGTGACTGTGTGGTTGTATAGGAATCATTCAGTTTGAAGAARACAGATTCCCTGCTCCCCAACAGATTTGACTTTTGAGCTTTTAATAAACACWTGATGCTAAGAAAGTTGCAACAATCCTATTAATGCATTGTGTTTCAACTGTCAGATAGTCTGATTTTAACTTAATTTAAAGCTTTTAATTAGAAGGTTGTTAATGCATTTTGTTATAAGCATGCTGGTGTCAAAAGTACAATTTGCATACTATTAGGTGGGGGTGATTATTTGCTCTAAGGTTCATAATATCCATGTCTGTGACACAGCAGTGGTAGCTACTGCCACCCACTCATGTTTAGAGCTGTGGGCAGACATTTTCACAGCATTGGGTGGCTTCAGCTGGTAGAACAGGAGGTGGGTGGGATCTATTTCAACCTAAGAAAAYCATTCTGTGGGTGAAACACTGAGTCACAGTGAGGACACCCTAGACCTCTGTTCTGAACTGCCCCCAAATTTATACAGACCTGTGCAAGTTTCTGAGAATAAGGATGTGTAGCAGGGCCTTGGTACTATGAGAAGCCTTCCTTGTCTCCTGTGCTTCAGCAGTCTGTGAAAGGTGGGGTGGTACTGGAAGAGTGGAACATTGCAGTGCTGAAGTTCTTCATGACAGGATGGTTTATTCACGTGACCCTCCAAGACTGAAGATGTAAAGAGAAGTCTGTTTTTGAGAGTCTTGCCRCAAAAAGTATTTAAATAGTGAAGGYAAATAGTTGCCCTGTCATTGCRTGYCGATCTAGTGGCTTTGAGATCAAGTACAATCCAACCTCTGTGAGAAAGATTAAAACCTGACCCAGTTCTAGCAAGTAATCTTATTTTGTACTGAAGGGAACCCAAAGCAAAATTGGGACAAATTAGTTTAAAGAATGCATCCTGTCCATAGAGTGCATAGTGATGTAATTTGGCTGAGTTAGGCAATGCCTTTCAGTAGAAGGCAGCAGTTTGGGACACAAAGCAAGATACAAGACATTGCCAAAACTAGAAGTCCTGCTTGGAAAGCCATTAGCCGTGAATCTTGGTTTTTTTTTGGTCCAATGACGCATTTCTGAGGTCATAATTTAGGAGAAAAGTAGACGTTTATGTGTGGAACATCACTGCTATGCCTACATCTTCTCTCCTGTGGCTTGCTCTAGACCATGCAGAATTTCTTACACCAGCTGACAGACTGAGAGTTCATACATGATTTGGTCCAGAACTGCTGAGCAACTAGGGAACACTTTCAGTTGCATCCGGAAATAATAAAGTCAATTTTTGCTTTACAGCATAATCTTTTAGGCAATGCACTTTTTTTTCTTTTTAAAGTATTAACTTTCCTGTTCCTGTTGTGGGATCTTTTGGCACTGCTCCACAACTCTGTCTCAAGGATGGATGTTTTTATTCAGTGGTGCATGTTTGACCTGGTTTAGAAAATCAGGTGCTGAGGTTGTGAAGAAGGAGTGGTATTAAACATCTATCAAAAATGCTAAGACAAACATTGCAATTAGCTTCTGTGCATTTCCCTTTAGCACTTACACTCTTTGCATTTTAATAGTCTGAAGAGTTAGTGATGCTTTGGGTGACTTCTCCTGGAAATGAACCCTGTGCTAATAGCTCTGACTGTGTCCAATGCACAGGCACGTGCTCAGAGATATTTCATGTTTGTTTTTGTATCTCACTAATTAATGTATAAGTTAGTGGTAGAACAGCAGGAAAGCTGCRTTTGCCGACACTTCATGAAATAATGATTTAATCCTTTGTGACACATTCCTGCTGAGTGTCAAAGCTGATAACTCTAATCTCTGTCTTTAGCTCAGTGCAACAGGAACCTGTTCTAGAGGATGTTTTGCATGATCTTGCAACCTCTTGTAGGTACTTTGTGACCAGTTCATGTAAACTTGTTTTGTACATTGCTGCTCTCGAATGTGATTGTGCAGGATTGTTTGATGCACTGAGGAATCTGGAGTTGAGAGCAAAGGAGCTAACTGACTGCATTCACATGAAATAAGGGTTGAGCTGTGGGGAAATACCYTCATCTCCTAAATTCACCCTTCCTTTGCCACCATTCCCAGCAAGGCATGGTTATATTGATCCAGAGGTGCTCACTGACAGAGCTTTAAASTAGCTTGGAAGGGGGAATGATGGACTGAGGGCTCTCAGTGCCCTGAGCTGGAAGACCACGACTAAAAGAATGATCAACTCCCTGTCCACTGTGAAACTTGTGGGGTCTGCTGCTCCAGCTGGATTCTTACAAATCTGTGGGGYCTGATRGGATTCATCCAAGAATTCTCAAAGATGTCATCACAAAACTTCTGTCAATGATTTTTGGGTGTTCTTGGGAATTGGAGAGGTCCCAGCTGTCTGAAAGCTGGTGAAAAATCCCAATTTTCAAGAAGGGCAGGAAGGAGGACCCCAGAAAATACAGGCCTGTCAGTCTCACTTCAGTGCTTGGTGAAGTTATGGAGAAGATTATTCAGGGAGATATTGAAAAATGCTTGAGAGACAGCACAGTCATTGGTCACAGCCAGCACAGTTTCATGAAAGGAAAAGTCCTTTTTGTTGGACCTGATTTCCTTTTATGACAAGGTAACCACCTAATTGCCTTTCCATCAGGCACAGCATCACCAGCCAGGCAAGGGAGGGRATTGTCCTGCTCTGCTCTGTCTTGGGTGGCGTCACCTCAAGTGCTGGGGGCAGTTTTGAACACCATATTGGTTGGATGTTAGAGCAAGATTCTTCACCCAGAGGATTGTTGGGCACTGGAGCAGCTCTGCAGGGTTGTGGCCACAGCACCAAGGCTGACAGAACTCAAGAAGAGTTTGRACAACCCTCTCAGGCACATGGTGGGAGTCTTGGGGCTGTCCAGTGCAGGGCCAGGAGCTGGACTGGATGATCCTTGTGGTCCTTTCCAACTCAGAATATTCTGTGATTCTGAGATTCCCATTCCTCTTCATTCTGTGTGATCCTGAAGCCTGGGTGTGGTTGCAGATCTGTGTGCAGGAATAGCTGAGGAACTGCTCTGCAGTAGTTGGTCCTTGTGATACAACCAGCAGAGCTTGCTTCTGTTCTGGCATGGGCTATGAATTGCTGTTTAAAATAAACTTTTGGTTTAATGGCATTAAAAAAATGTGCAGCTCTGCAAATAGAGAAGGGAATGTCACTGTAACAACACTTCAGGGCCGCTGAAATTTGTCTTKTACAGTTGCATACAGTGTGCTGAATGGTAGATCAGGTATTGATATTGGCCCCTTGATATAAGGCCCTTAAAGCTTGAGTTGCTGAAATATCTGCATTTTGTAGGCAGTAGGGCAACCATGTGCTAAACAATCAGTAACGTGAGGAAAACAAGAGGAATCCAAGTCTCTGTGCCAGCGCAGCATGTCTCTGACAAGCTGGATTAAATGCCCACGTGTTTTTTCCCAATGTGCAAGCTGCAATGCACATCTAAGTGCATTATTGAGAAAAAGGAACCATTACAATTTGATTGAGCGTCTGTCAGAGGCTTGCCTTATGTAATAAGTTGTCTGTAAAAAGTTTGACCCTGAAGCTGTTTTTTGTCAATATCGTGTGAATTACTTTGTGAATGTGCAAAGTATGCAGTTAAAGAAACAATGTTTCACTGAAAGCAACAATGTTACAGTGAAAATAACAATGTTTCAGTGAAAGTAACCACTTTGACACTGGCTTGTAACATCAAAGAATGACTGTTTTGTGCAGTTATTTTAATTGTCAGGGGAGAGGTTCATCGGTGCTGTATCTGCACTTAGCAAAACTATTTTCGCGTTATCAGAACTGCAGAGTTAAGTTACAAGTTAGTCTGGAAAATCAAAGTTAAAAAGAAATTGTTTTGATCTTCTTAAACCTATATTATTGTTCTGAACTAGGGCACTCAGGAATTTAAAAACTGGACAAACCCTCTCACTCTTTCACCCAAGTCACATACAAGAGATCTGAAATAACCTCTTTATCTAAGCTGATTCTTTCCAATGCAGGTAAAGAAATCAGAAATTTAAAAATCTGCTGTAATGCTGAGACTAGTCTTGTAAGACATTGCTTGTATATGTATGAATCACTCTATTGTTCTGTGTATGTCATTGAGTTCTGAACTTCTTTCAAGTAACCCTTTCTTTACCTTAAAATGTGTACGTGCCTTTATTTTATTTTATTTTYTRTGGAGGTCTCACTCCCTCCTGACTGAGCTGTTCCAATGTGACAGCTTCTCTGGGCCAAGGCCAGCACTGCTTGGTGAGGACTGTAGGCGTCCTGTGGAAGAGATTTCTGTCTGAGGGAGACAGGAGTGAGGGAGACAAATGAAGAAAATCCCCAGACCCACAGCATGTTGATAGACCTCCCGTTGTTCTTAATTCGTGTCTGTAAATGGCACTGGTTTCCGCTGTTGTGCACCAAGACAATAATAAATAACAATCCTTAGCATTTGTATACCACTTCACAATTTTCAATGTGTTCAACACACATTGACTAATTCAGCTGAGATGCACATATTCTGTGAGCAAAACTACTCTTCTTGCTGCCCAGGGGAACCTTTCATTRCAGCTGGGACAAGGCTTTTTCCTCTTCCCCTTGACTGGTGCTGTTGGCAGTAATGTTCTAYACAGGGCTTGTGTATTATTTCCTGAAGGTTTTAGGCATTTGCATGTATCCCTGTGTGCACAGGAATTGGAATACTCCTAAGCCATATGAAATACTATGAAAAAATTTATGCCGGAGACTCATCTTTCTGTTTTGTGCCACAGATATGCAGACCCAGGGTTAATAGATWAGTGGTTTCAGAAGCCATTGAGATAGCAAAAGATGTGGCTACATTAAGTGCATCTTTCTGTGCTTGCATAGGGAACACCATCTCTAGTGGACCTTGAGGCTCAGGGGGTAACCCTCTGTCAGTTTTGACTATGTTGGATCATCATATCATGGTGCTGAAGAGAATTGAGAATACATGGTGGCTTTGCTGCACTAGATCCAGCACCTGCTAGGCCACCCATCTGTCTTTTGGGGCAGGAGAAAGCTCAGCAGGAGCCTATTGCCATGTAAGAGGTGTTTTGAGGGCAATTAAAGACATTATGCCCTATTTGTTCATAATCCTGAATCCCAGATATGTTTAGGGTCCAACACATGCACTGGCATGAATCTAATGAGTCTGGCATTTGATTAATTTTCTGCCCTGGCATTCCATRTATATGTATAGAGCTGGTGAGAGGGGAGTTTGATGCATCCCTGTCTGCCTCTTCAAGCTGGGCAGCATCGGTTCTACATTTTCTTTTCAAGAATAACACCATTTTAGCATTCCATTAGCGTGACTAGAAGATAAGCATCTTATTTAATCAGGTCATATAACGTGGATTAGTGGTTTACCTTGGACATAACTGTTTTTGTAAACTGATGCCTGGTACTGAATGGCTTTGCAGTTGCAACTCTTTTTCTRATCCAAGGGTTTAGTTATAACTAGTGGTCACATTTCTGGACTGCCTCTTTGTCTAACCTTTTAGTTACTTTCTGATTTATAAGTGGTGCCTGCAGGTTTTACCTGAAMCTGATTCTGCAA
The DNA here is from genome assembly GCF_030028575.1 of Malurus melanocephalus. Classification (NCBI taxonomy): domain Eukaryota; kingdom Metazoa; phylum Chordata; class Aves; order Passeriformes; family Maluridae; genus Malurus; species Malurus melanocephalus. The sequence continues at coordinate 70,612 of NW_026623696.1, forward strand.
GACCAGCACAGAGTATAATTTTCCGATAAATGGCTGTATGAACAGGAACACCATTAGCCTTTTAGTGACCTAATTACACAGGGAAGTAGCAGTGCATTTTGAGATCAGAACTCTCACCTTGCTACAGCTCTCCCTTCAGCTAACAGTGCATGAGAGAAGAACAGCATGTWTCTTGCAGGTGATGATTTCTCTTTCAGTGGCTTTGATATCCTCATTTTGTGTTTGAAGGTGATGTGCAGATTGCTGGGTGGTGTCACTCAAAGTGACTGACTGAGCTGCTGTTGCATGTGAAGATGTCTCCAAGACAACTGATTTCCTGGTCAAACAGCACATTGGCTTCTGCCACAAGACATTTTAAGGGAGTTGGTGAGCTGAAGGAGCAAGATATTTTAACAGTTAATTATTAGCATTGTAGCTGCCAAATGCAGCTCAGAGTCTAAGGCTGGAAATGTTCCTATTAAACACTGCAAATGAATATTTTTATTTTTAAAAAAAAAAGGATTGTGTTACTTGATTTGCAAATTGATTTATCAGAAAACTTCTATCAAATAATAGGAATTAATTCCCTACCTTCACAGTTATTTTCCTCTTGTTGCTATACATGGAATTTAGAGATCTTTTACTCTCACATTTCATTGTTCTATGTCCAGAATTGCTTGCTACCTTTCAACTTTGCTTTTTTAGTATTAGTGTGCCATTTTTTTTTAACATGTACCCAAAAAATCAGAGGTTTGTTTCCATTTCCCTTCTGCTCTAGAACACAGAAAGGTTTAGTGACTGTTCTGCTCTAAAGTTAGGATAATAGAAGCTGGAAGTATTGGATTTTTTTCCCGTTTTATCCCCTACTCTCAATCCTCTTTGTCTCCAGAGGAGCATTGTTACTGAACAAGTGCAGAACACTTAGAATTTTTTCTTCGGTGTTTCAAATTTTTAACTTTTCATCATAAAATTCTCCTGTGCCCATCCTGTTACAAGGTACTTGGTCCAAACCAAAACCAAAAATACCCACATTTTTTCCTGCCCTCCTTGCAAGGCTTGGCTGTTCTGCTCAGCTGAACAAACCCCACCTTTGTCTTCTCTTTGGAATAAGAGACAAGCAGGCTTGTTGATTCCTGCTGCATGAATACTGTGCTCCCTCACAGAGATGTAGTGGTTATCAGGGGTAGGGTGGAAGCTGCCTGCTGCTGTTTTCACAGARCCTCCAGGAGGCTGCTGCCCTCCCCAGAGACAGCACAGACTTGATAAGGACTGAAGGAACACAGGCAAAATATGTTTTGTGCAATAGTGGATAGTGAGAGCRCAGAGAATGCTACGCTGAGAATGCTTGAAGATTTTCAAATGAATGTGCAGGAGAGACAGGGGGTTGTAYCCATGCCCTGACCTCTGTCCCATGGCACATCTGAACCTGAATTCTCAGCTAATAACCCCTAAGCTGCCTTCTCTGAGTGTGCCTGCATTCGCTGGGGAATTTTAGGAATGCAGATTTCAGCGCAGTGTTGCTGCTGCTCACCCTCTGCTCAACTAAGAGCTTTAGAAGCTGGTGTGAGGTTGGTATTGCCAGGATAAAATCCCATTGTGGTTTGCAGTATTCTTTAACTAAAGATTTATTTTCCTGGGTAAGATTCCATTTAGAACAGCAGGAGCCAACATCAAAGAGCTGCAGAGAGGCCTCTTCCCTTCCCCTGGCACAGCACAGCTTCACCCCTCTCCCTTCACCATCCCCTCTCCCAATTCCTTTGTTTTTAAGGCATTACAACTTTACAAGGCAGCAGGAGTCCGTGGGTTTGTCTTGTAGCAGATATGGTAACAAGGGAACTCCATGGTCAATCCCTGTCTCTGCTTCTGGTGGATAGTTGAAGGTCCTCCAATTTGCTCTGAAAACCAGCTGACAAAGGAAAGCAAAGCAATTTGTGACCTCAGCATGGCACAACAATCGTGTGACCACCGTCCCAACAGTGCATCTTGTGGTTTCATCCAGACTGTATTGACACAGAATTCCTACACATGGAGGTGTTCAGTGCCACACTTGATAACTAGGCAGTGATTCAAACTATTTAAGATGCCAAATGCAATATGAGAAGCAGCCTGGACTCAAATGAAAACACAGGGTGATGCTGGAGGAAAATGTAAGGTTATTTTTAGGGTTGTTGCAATTATGTTGTGCACCAAGGAAGATAATGCTCCCATTTTGCACTATRGTTCAGCATTGTTCTGCCTTATTTCTCATTTCTTGGTCCCATCTATTTTAACTGGGAAATATTGGTTGCTTGAGCACCTCCTTTCGTGACCCTGTATCTACTCAACTGGATGCCAGACAAAGCAGTGATTTGAAGCAATCCAGGGTTTGTGTTCTGGATRAAATGAACTCAAATTTGTTCCTGGTCATCTTGCAGCAAAGCTATTTCTGCCCTGCCTATGGCCTGGCTTGCAAGCTGCAAATGTCTGGATAGGATTTATTATCTCTGACCATAAAATTTTAAACTGCTTTTAATGGTAGATGTTAAATCACCGCTGCCCCAGTTCCAATCTCTCTGCAGAATTTCTGAGCTCCATTTTCCCTGCTGGCAACCTTTGGTTTCTGAGAAGGACAGAGGCAAGTTGCAGGGCTGTTCACAGGATGATGAAACACTAGTTTGATGAGGGACCTGTGTGTTGGCTGGTGTCCAGGCATCTGTCTGGCCCCAGAGAGCAGAGCCAGGCAGACCTGGTACGGCTGTGATGTGACTGAGGGATGTTTGTATTGGWGTCTGGGTGCAGACATTCCACTGGGACACAGGGACTGAGTGTCTCTGCTCTTGGCTTTGTTCCTCCCTGATTGAAGTATCTTTGACGCAGCAAGAAAACTGAAATTCAGTGTTTCAGCACTGAGCTGCTTACAACAAGCTATTTTATTTTTGTACATGTCTAATAAATACTGAACTGTTCAGTGTTCTCACTCAATGTGGCTTTGTCCCTTGCTGCTGGGAGTCTCTGTATAGATTTCTCTTGAGATGGCAAAACRCTTCCTCCAGGATGGCATAAAATGCACTCTGTTCTAGCTGAGGCTGTTGTCTGTCACTTTGCCTCAAGAGTAGTAGAAGCACTAAAACAGAATCAAATGTTTCTCAAATCAGTTAATAGTCTTAAAGCCCTTTTCATCAACATGTAAAGGCAGCTGTGGCAGGTGGGCAGGASATGACTCCCTTGCCAAGGAGGGGGCGATGCCTTCTTCAGTGCTGCAAGTGTTTGCAGGGGAGACAGAGCCGCTCAGAGCTTCCCACTTTCAGGCCTATGCACTTTACACATCTCCATCTTCCTCACAGTAACTTGGCTTTCCATTTCATCAGCATGASTACTGTTTAGTGTGTTTTGCTTTAACCCAAAGCTGGACATCATAGAAAATATATGAAAACATATACTAGGCTGGCAAGAATAGTWTGACATCAGCATATCAAAAAAGGCTGCAAAAATTTACAGTATGCTATGGCAGAGTTTTCCAGAGCTTGTGCTGGACTGAAGCAGGGTAACTCCTGTCCCTAGCACAGTRTTTAAAATCACTCTTCATACCATACAGTGCCTGCAGTTATGGGAGTTGAAAGCAATCTTTTGGACCAGAGTAGCCAGAAGCTTGAAACCATCTTATATTTGACAATTTTCATCTTCTGGAAGATCTGTGCTGTCTAGCTCGGGGGTTATTTCGCTTCCTGTATGGTAGGAAAGGCAGGCTGTCATCAGTAGAGTCTGGTGATCCTGGACCAGGGTTGAAGCAAAATCACTTTTACCAAGAATATTTTCCACAAGGGCCTCTGCCTTTCTGAAGTTAAAAGGAAACTCTGACTTTTTTTCTCTGCTTATTCTCACACYTCTGAAGGTTGAACAGTCCATTTTAACAGTGCTGCCTTATGGCTTCTGCCCATATTGGAAAGGAAGGTGCTGAATATGGGCATCCCAGGGTGCATACGTCTGTCTGTCTGGACCTGTCCCATCAATTAAACAGGAGCTGACRTCATTTTTGAAGGTCAGCTGTTTTATAACCTAATATTATCTTTTTTTTTTTTTTCCTCTGGGTTTATTATCTCTCTGCAACCTGCAGCTCGGCACCATCTGGTGCAGACACACAAGGGAGAAAGATTAGAGAAAGTAAAGCAGCTTTGTTCRCTTCCCCCATTGCTTCCGATGTACAGAGGAGTCGGCAGGCTCTTGCAATATTGAATTTTAAGTGGTGGGAAGGGCTGGATCCTGTTTGCTGTCTGAGGGAGGGAGGAATAGTCTGTGCTTACCAGAGATCTGTCAGGAGGTGTCTCAGGGTTCCTAAGGGACTCGCTGTGGCCACAAAGTGCACTTTGCTGCATTTTATTTTCTATTTAAATATTCTTGGTTTTCTGTGACCTGTTTTTCCCAGCACACGTATTTTCCTTACCTGCAAATTGCCAGAAGCACTCCAAAATGAGGTACATGTGCAGTACTGACCCCGACTAGAGTCTGCTTTGGAGGTGAAGATCTCTGAATACCTGAAGTGCATTTACACCTGACAGAGCCAGGCTGTCACACCCCAGGCATGTTCTGCCACACAGAGATAGCTCCATCTTCCCTGGTGGCATCTGTCTGCACAGACGAGGGAAGTAAATATTCACTTATCCAGCCTCAGCCTCAGGGAAGACACACCAGTTGTTTCCATTTCATAGGCAGGGTTGGGTTGCATGCGAGCTTCACCCTCTCTCCCATCCTCCCTCCTTCTTTTTCTCTGTCCCTCTAGAGATGTGATCGCTTTCTGTCCAAACTGCATGATGACTCTTTCCTGTAAAAGCAAAGCTCTTTCCTTTCCTGTAATAAAATGATAATAATTCAAAAATGCTGGTCTCCTTGACCACAGGATTATTTGCAAACTAGTATCTTTTTGCTTTTCTTCAATGTTGCCCAATTTTGCATTTGGCTATTTTGAAACAAAATTTCTTTAGCCGCAAGTATCTATTGTATTTGACTGTTGGGAAAGGATGGATAATTGGTGCACATTAGTTGGACACAAATATAAAATTTTAATTATGGAAAAATTGGCTGACTGTGATTCATGCCATGTGCATAGCACTGTATCATAAGGCATAGAGACTCTTTTTTGTCCACCTTTCCTTTGCTGCTGTGTGGCCTTCTTCTAAACTGTGATTTTGTCAGGTCAAGGACACTTCATAAAAATTCCTAATTTCTGGAGAACAGATCAGCTTGGGGGCTTTTGAGGAGGTTTAGTTTTAGTTTTACTCTTTTAAGAATAAAATGACATAAGTTTCTAGCCTCTCCCATTATATGAAGAATCTTGAACTAACAACARTAGAATTTCAAAAGAGGAAGATTTATTTGGAAACAAGGAGAAATTTCTGKTTTTTTCAGWGYTTTAGGTTTAGCTRCAATTTGTAACAGAAAGGTGTTTGWCTCCTTTCACAMGTTCRGATGCAGTTCTTTCCACTGTGAARTCTTTMARSTTGGGATTGAACTTCTTCCTCTYCTAAATCAGTATAATGTATGGTGTTTCTTCAATATTTGATTCAGCTTTTCCTGTCCCCAGCATCTTGATTTATACAAAGTTCCCCCTAGGGAAGATCCATAGGAGGAGCAATGCTTCCTGCTTTTCTTGACAGGTTTTTAGGTTTGTGAAGTGTGCTTTTACAGGTAGTGAGACAAACTGCAGTCCCCACACATGACAGTGAAGAGTTGAGAACACAGATGCACACAATGGAGGGCCTGACCATGTTACCACAGTCTTCCTAATGTGAATCCTCATCACCTTGAAGAGAGCTTAAAAATTATGCACTGGATTCTCATTTGCAGCTTGACTTTGAAATCACTTGTGGTATGTCCTGTTAATATTTTTAAGACCATTCTTGAAGTAATTTAACCGCTCACAGCAGTTTACAATACATTTTGTTTCCAGTCCAGACTGATTCAGTTTTCTCTGAATCAGAGAAATTACTCTGAATTTCTCTGTACTTAAGCACTATATAAGTAAAAAACTGAAACCTTTCTTTGTGCTACCTTGCCACGAGGGAAGACAAGATCTAGGAGATACTGCAATGGTGTTTGAGGAGAGAGAAGGAAAGTATGTGAAAGGTTTGACTCTTTATTGCAAGTTTGCTTAGTTGTTTTTAGTGCCCAGGAGAAAAGGAAGGACAGAATTATTTTATTATTCAGGTCATAGTGTGGTCTTTGCAACCTAAAATACTCATTGATATATCACTTTTGTACTTCTAGTGCTCTCTCCAAAAAGATCTCTGACTTCCCTTTTCAAGGACAGTATAAGACAGCAGTGCTTGGCTTGGATTTCTATGAAATCCCCTTATCTGCCTGTTCTCATTTTATTTTTCTTCCAACTCTTACAGTGTCTTCATTGGCACTGAAAGCATGCAGCCAAGGTTGATGAGGGCAAATTGTAAGCTTTACCCTAAGTTCTGCCTTAATTCTTTGCATCTTTTTTTTTCAAGCTGTGAGCAGAGCTGTTAAACCCATCTCTTTTTTCTTTTCTTTTTGTTTGTTTGGGGGAGGTTGTTTGTTTGCTGGTTTGTTTTTATTTATTTATATATTTTTATTTCGGTCCCAATGCAGCAAGTAGTTTTAATCAGTCTTTTAAAGAGCTGAAAGCTCCGTCGGTGATCTGAAATGGTGTACTGGGCCTGGTGGTGCTGGGCACTCTGCAAGGAGTTGGGTTCCTCTATCTCTTTATTTTTTTTTCTTCTGGACACCATTGGCTTGTTTTAATCATTGATGGACTGTTTGCAGTTGCTTGACTTTTTGATTGTTTCTCTTTGCACCTCAGCAAAAATCCCTGCTGGCAGTCTCTAAGGGATTGTCTTATTTGTTTCTGGAAGTTCCCCTGTTGAARAATTTGGCAGGGGTTTGCTCACTGTCTCTGGTAATATTTGAGGTGGTTTAGTGAGTTATGAAGAATAAACTGCTTTGATTATCCTTTTGCTGTCTGGACTAGAAAAACTGATTCCATTGGTCTGTAGCACGCTCAAGGCCAAAAGCCAAGCTGCTATCAATTTTACCTTCCCCTCCTGTGAAACTGCTAAAGAAAATATGTTTTCCAATCATGTGTGTGGAACAGATGTGGCTTATATTACTAGATGATTCAGCTAAGATTGGTGCCAAAACATTTTCCAGAGCTCTCAGCTGGCAGTTGGGTTGAGAGAAGGAACAACTTGATAGAAATGCTGGGCTGGCTCTGCCATCCCTGTCTGTAGCTGCAGCCACATGAAGTGCAGTTCCCTTTGATGCAGCAAAGCTCTAACAGAGTGATGGGATGAGGGGAGGACACAGAGGTCTTACACCATGAGGCCAGGGAGACATGGGAGATGGGTGTCCAGAACTTGGTGCTGCCAGCCTGGGAGCCTGAAAGGAATATTTACAATATTTACAATAGGCCTGGTTAATGTGTGGAGGTGCTTACACASAGCCTGTGTGTGCTTCTCCCACTCCAAAGGTTCCTTTGTAGTCAAATAGCATCAGCATAGAGATCACTGGGGTCCTCTRGGCCAAATGTATTTCCTTCCACCTTCTGCTGAGATGGAGAAAATTCTGTTTTCATAAATAGGAATGTGATTAGCTCACCTATTTTTCCCTTTGCAGTCACACTTGGCAGTCTCCCAGAAAGTCACTGGAATGAGCTTTTCTGAGGTTATATGTATACATAGAATCATGCCAGAGATGGGACTGGGCAGTTGCCTGAAAGTCTGGCACTGTAAACACACATTTGTTTGTTTAAAACTTGCTTGTATGTAGACTGAGGAGTGCAGAGAATGAGCAGAAGTGCTTGATCAAATTCAGTCAAGTATATCTTAACATGGCCCTTTGGACTTTACTGCTGATGTTGTAAATTGGAGCACTTTAACCCTAAACCTGGTTAAAGGTTTATACAGGGTGAGGTCTGAGTGAAGTGTTCTGCTGGTAGTGCCTGAGGAATAGCAAGGAGAAGAAACYGGTTGTTTTATAACCCATAATAGGGAAGTCTTAATCTCAACTGCTGAACAAGACATGGTTTTTACTGCACAGGACATTTATGGGGAATACAGAAAACACTTATGCAAAATGTTTGCAGGGTACCAGCAGCCTCCACCAGCCAAAACATGGGTMCTAGTAGCCTCACTCATGGATGCATCAAAGGAAGCAAATTATTACAGGGGGTGGGAATTGTCTCCTTTCTATGTTCCCAGAAAAACTTCAGCTTTGTGAGTCTTCTACTGAAATATATACTGCCTTAATAAAGAGAACTACAGGAAAAAACCGTGGGTTTGTTTTTTTTTTTTTTTCTCCTGCAACTGCTGAGTCAGGAGGGGGTGGAGATGAGAAACTCAGGGTTTTCTTTCTGGTCCCATGGGAAAGCAGTGGGATATTGGCATAATAGTTGCTTTCAGTATCTGTCCTGTGGGAGCTCGCTCTATGGTTAGGAGCCCCATCTACCCTCCATTAGAAATTAGGATTGCTCCCTGTTGCTGCTTGGTTCTCTGGACTGTGGTCTATAAACCAGATGTCCTGTGCCAGCAAACAGAGCAGCCAAAAAAGAAGTCTCTACCCAATGCCCCTGCTACAGCTGGTAATTTGGAAGGGGTCAGGTGTGGGAGGCTTGGGGTACAGCACACTATTGTAGGTGACCTTGGTATTCCACAGTGGGTGGTGTACCTGCCTGGGGAGGGGGCAATGTTTGCACACTCTTTTTATGCCATGCCTCTTTCTGTGTAATTATTAAATAAGGCAGTTGGGGTCCCAGCTGTGCTCTGGCTTCTTTTGTGCTCAAAATATCTGTTCTCTATCCAGTCACAGGAGATTTTCACACAGCTCAAAGTGCAGGAGCTGGTGCTTTCAAAGCATAAGGCTTGATGTCCTTTCAGGTTAGTAAGRGCAGGCTCTGTCAGCAAATTCTTGCCGAGGTTCTTTCCATTTTTTTTCCAGGAAGGCACTTTCCTGTCTTTGTGTTTGAGCAAAAGGCGGCACCAAGTGGCAAAGGCACTGGGCTGATGCTGCAGGGTTTCAGTGGCAGCACTCAGCTAATCATGAATAGCATCTCTTGCACTTTTTGGTGATGCTGACAGAAGAGCTTGCAGTAGGGACTGGGTGCTTTTGTGTTGCTACCAAGTTCTTTTTAATGGTAGACTACTTTGTGGCCCCTGGAATTGCACTTGGAACTGCATGCRTGCTTTGGTGCTAAGCAGTAAAATGCTGCATATTGCAGACTGAGGTGCACCTTGATAGGTGAAAAACCACTCAGTAACTATAAACCAAATCCCAGCTGGATACAAAAATGAAGTAAAACGTATTTACCAAGTTTTTATTACTTTTACCACAAAGTTTCTGAATGGAAGCATGGGTGCTATCTGGATAAACAGGCTGTTTTGTGTATTCAAAGTGGGAAAGTTTTTAGTCACACTCCGAATAAGTTGCTGCAATATCAGAAGTTTGCAGTTTCTTCCCTAGCTCTTGGACCATTGAATAGTGGAGAGGATACAGTAAGCAAAAAATATTATTTGGAGGAAATTAATTTCTCTCTGCTCCACCTCTTCCTGTGAGCAGGAGGGGGAAGGCACAATGAAGACATCTGTTCCTTTGAACCCACTCACAGACTTGCTTGGTAATAAAACTAGGGGAGAGGAGGAGAAGCTATTGGTGCTGTTCAAGTGGTTGCTAATTGCTTTGAGTACTGAGGGGGTGAGCTTTTATCATGTTGACCTTCTTAGCAGATATTGAAAAGAAGCTGGCACTGACCTCTGCCAGGATTTAAATCCAGGAGATTCAGAATCCCTTTGTGCCCCTTTCAAAGAGCAGACAAATCTCTGTGGTAGCCACGCTCTCCCCTTGCCTCAGGGTAGGCACCTCAGCTGTMCTGACCCAGATACTGCACTCTGCTCTCCTGGATGAGCCATGTTTCACCATCACCAGGGCTGCACAAACCAAATGGGAACCCCTGCAGATAAAAAAATTAAACTGTGCCCTGGACTCAAACAATGCCCTGCCTCCCATCCACACTTTGCTCTTGTTATGTGTAGTGCTTAAAATCTYGTGGCTGTAAGCACAGGGCTGCAGGGTCCTCCCCATCCCCCACTGCTCCTGCCTAATCCCATTGTGCTGCTCAGTCACAGCAAAGACCCCTCTAATGGGTTTAAGTGGCCGTGCTCCTGGCTGGCTGTGCTGTGTGTGCTGTCTGTCCAGCCTGGCACCGTGTGTCTGGGTAAGGGATGAGGCTGCACACATCTACTGCTCTGAGTCCTCCTGAGTSTCAGCAGGTGCCTGCATGAAGTTTAGGTTTCCCTCTGTCATATCTGATAACAAAACCTGTTAAAAAATGCCAGCGGGTGATGATACATTTTTCTCAAATGAATTAAATGTGGTCGACAATGCTTCTGTGAACTCGGCCACAGAAGGCAGAAGCAGATGGTTCCTTATGAGCCTTTCCCGGCCCTTAAAAGTGTCTTAAGGCATAAACCAGTGGCTGTGGCACACACTGGCACTGGCAAGGCTGATGAGGGACATTCTTCAGCTGTGGATTTCAAGTCTTCTCTGTATTTTTCCATGACATTCTCTGTTAACTAGYGAGGAGCTGTCAGAGAAAGGCCATCTGGGAGCTGGTATAAAGTGTGTACAAGCCTGTAATGTTTGTTCAGAGTGGGAATGGTTCTGCCTTAACCAAAGGTAACAAGCAGGCAGCTGCTCAAGGGAAGAAAGATGGCTTTGTGCAGTGATGCAAGGAGCAAGTTTGCCAAACCCACACAGTGGAGGAGAAATAGGGACTTTGTTACTGTAGGCGGCACTGGAGCATGATGATGTGACTTAAAGTTATGGAGCTTTCTGATTTGTTCTCTATTTTTTTTTTTTTTTTTKYTRYWAWRMAYMRKARSAWMWWWWAYARWRGWGSKRWRARRWKGYWRSAGSMSSCCCCCAAAATACCTCCCTAAAYTGTAATTGGTGACAGAACATTRAGGCAAGAGATGGCACCAGAGCAAAGAGTGTGAAGTTGAGCAAGGTAGCAGGGCTRGGCTGCTGCAGGGGTTTGAAAAAGAATGAGCCAAACATTGGCAGAAGAGAAGCAAGTGAGGCTGGTAAAGCAGTAGGCAAGAGCAGAGGCTGGTACTAAATTAATCTTCTGAGCTAAACAGGAGTTTGTTTCAGAATTATCGCTTGAAATTCTAAGCAGTGGAGACTAAGGTGTTAAATACAATGTCCATAATAGGCACAGTTGTCCCATACCCCAGGGAYCCAGGATTGGGGCAGAGTGGCTGGGAAGCTGCCCAGCAGAAAAGGACCTGGGGACGCTGGYTGACAGCAGCTGAACRTGWGCCCAGGTGTGCCCAGGTTGCCAAGGAGGCCAGTGGCATCATGGCTTGGATCAGGAATAGTGTGGCCAGCAGGACCAGGGAAGTGACCATTGCAGTGTGACTGGGCACTGGTGAGGYCACACCTCAAATCCTGTGTTCAGKTTTGGGCCRCTYACTRCCAGAAAGACACTGAAGTGTTGGAGTGTGTCCTTAGGGACATAGTTTAGTGATGGATTTGGTAGTGACAAGTTAATGGTTGTACTTGATGATCTTAAAGGTCTTTTTTAACCTTAGTAATTCTGTGATTCTATGGACACTGGAATTGCAATCTGTACTGAGATTTTGTCTTGGAATAGGCTAGGCTTGTTCCTTCTTTCCTTTATCAATTTCTGGACAGTACTGAGTTAATATTTAAGGTTTGTACTCAACACTAGTAAGTTCGGACTCTACTGTATGCTGGGACTTAGAGGACTCTTGAAAGAAAAGGCTGGGTAACAGAACTGTGAAGTATTGTTCTCCTTTTTCCGTTTGTGAAGTGCTAGCCTTGGCCTGATATGTCCTGGATGGAAAAATTGCTTCCAATAACTCATGATGCTGCTGGCTTCATGGAAATGAAATCTCTGTGCAACACTGCTCTCCTTTCTCACTGCCTYTCAAGAGAGTTCTTGGTGCAGAGCCACATGGTGCTTCTAGGAAGAGCAAATAAAGGATTGCAGCAGTGTCTGGAAGCCATTGCCTGGCCACACATCTCTCTCTAGTTAGGRGCAGAGTCTAGCCTTGGGAAATTGCACCCCAATTCCCAGTGAGACCTGGGTCAGATGGTTCCTCAGGAATGTAGCTGTTCTCCTCCATGAAGCATAAAGTCCCAGCTTTTTTGTAGGGAAATACAGAGCTGCTGGGCACTGCTTTGGAGGATGTTGGTGCCCAGTGCTGCTGTYAGGCTGCCTGGGATCCAGGATGGAAGTGGGCTCTGGGGAGTGCCACCCTACAGGCTGCAAGGAATAATGTCTTCTGGTGGCTTGTGGTGGAAGAGTAGGAGAAACCTCAGGGTCTTTCATCCTCWCCTGGAACAGCCACACAGCTGGTTTTACAGGCAGCGGGGTGGGCTCAGTAGGCAGTTGTTTCTTCTCTGAGGTGGTTGTGGCTCTAGTCTGACTGGTTCATAGCAGGGTGGAATGGACAGAGAAAGTGAGTTCTGCTAACAAATCCCCRTATCTTCCCTTTAGTCCTGACAGCATCCTTCTATTACAGCTCTTGTTACAAATCTCCCATACATCAGCTCGGATTTAGCAATGCACAAGCCAGACATGGTTTGTCAGCTCTTTCCCCTGGAGCAGGGTTTGTTAGCCAGCAGAGCCAGAAGGGCTGTGTGTGCCCTGGTGCYTTCCTCTCTTTGCCCCAGTCTCTGTTCTGCAGTGGGACTTGTCTGGACTGATAATACTCATACCATGTACACAAGCAYTCTGCTCAGACTTGTCAATGCCTGGTAGAGAAGTTTTTTTTTGATCATCAGGCCTGGGTCAGAATATAATCTTTCTGTTCCTTCTAAAGCAGCCATAGAGCAGCCCAAACCATTAAGATACTGCTTTAGGAAAAAAATGGCTTAAAATAATGAACTGACTCGTGGCATTTGCAACTGCAATATAGAAGGAGTCTCCCCTATGTRCTTTACTCCTTTTTCCCCTGATGGGAATGACAGTGATTGGTGTGGAAAGGGTGATATGATATGAATTTTGATCATCTTCCATGCTGCAGAAGAATTACAGGCACCAATACACTTAGCAGGTGGCCATTGAAATGCAAGCATTTCTCATGACCTGTAGCTGCAGCACGGAGCTTGTTGCCCCATKACACATGAAGGTTAAAATACAAATGGGTTTAAAAGGAGTTGTGCAAATTCACAGAGAATTTACCTGTCAAGTGACTAGTTAGCATTTACAAGGTTGCATGCAGAAACCTCTAAGCCACACACTTCTAAAAGCCAGGGTAGGTGTGTCAGAAGAGGTAATGCTGTAGGCTATTTTGCCCTTTCACACTTTTCCCTGAAGTTTCTACTCCTTGTCACTGTCAGTCCATGGTCGATGACCCAGGATTGTTTTGTCAGTGTTGAACACTGACTGTTTCTTTGCCATGATCTCTCTCCCACTCTGTCATTTTTGCCTCTCGTACAGATTTGTCCCACTGGCATCCCAGTCAGAGCCTGCTTGTGTGAGGCATCGCCCTAATGAATGCTGGAGCTCACAAGTTCCCTTTTCACACAAGCAGGGCAGCTGCTCCCGTGTGGGTGAGAGGAAAAGTGGATGCAAGTACCATGAGCAATAACAGTATTTAAAAATAAATGGCACAGCCATTCAGTGGTGCAGACAGGTCAGCTGGTTGGCTTTTTTTTCATTTGTGTGAGCTTCTTTGATGTGGCTGCCACTGTGTTTTGCAGCTCGATACCTTCTCATTCCTTCTTCATTTGCTGAGCCCTTGTCTCCTGCAGTTTGACGGAAAGAATCTCCAAGTATGTTAAAGAGATAAATGTTAAAGAGATAAATGTTAAAGAGATAAATGCAGGTTTCCTGGTTTCTTAAACAGTCCTTACTAATAGCAGTGGAATTTAAAGTACATTATCCACCCCCCTCTTCAGACCCTCTTTTTCAAGGGGTTTGGATATGGAACTCAGGAGTTCTGCTRACAGGAAGGTAATGCTGAGTGTTTGACCAGTGTCTGCCTGGGCGGCTTGTACAACACAGGTCCTTCTCTCAGAGCAGCCAGGAAYGTGCTCTGCCACAGACTGTAGGGCACAGACTTTCTTAAGGATGTAAAATATGTAATTCACAAAGCTTGTTTTGCTGGAACAAATGGTGTGACCAAACATGAACAGCTCTTAATTTATGGGCATGATTGGTTGTGTGTTTCTCTACCTTCCCCTCCTCCATCCASTATTCTCTCTGCTAATTGCTTTTCATTAGTTTTATCTAATACTTATTAGTAGACAGGAATATCATCAGCCATTCATTAGCGTTCTGTTGAATTGTCTTTTTCCATGGTGGGAGGTTCAGGCTCTGGTGTCCATTCAGGGTGGAAAAAGACTTCCCATGTTGGAAATCTGCTGCAGTTGGATACCTTTTGGCCAGGATTGTTAAACAAAGGCCTCCTGACTGTGTTCAGTGCTGGCTTTTTCCCTCCTGCCCAACTCTTCACACACACACACACACACACACACACACACACACACATACACGCACAGAAATGTTGCTGGGTTTCTGTTCCAGTTCTATTTCTGATGCCCCAGCCCTCACTCTACCTCTGTCACTTTAGCATCCACCACGGGGTTTTGAGTGAGACTTTCAAACACATGCTGGGTCAGCTTCTTCACCTCCAACAGCAGGTGACACAGATGGCTGGGCTGATTTTTAAGGCCATATATATGCCTTAGTGTGTTTCTGTGACTTTAGAAACCTGTGTGCTCAGAGATCATAAAATACCAGTCTATATGCTACAAAAACCTGCCACTTAAAGTTCTTTAAGAACTGTTGTGTTCTGTTAGAACTGCTTATATATATCATATTAACTCTCTTCTCAAAACATCACATTAACATGTGACTGTTCTCAAAAGCTGCATGCATGACCTTTCTCACATATGCAGAAGTTGTGCTATTGATTTTACCTTCGCTTTATTCCTTAGATGGCCATGAGTTCATGTATTTATTCCTGTTTTATTTATTATTTGCAGTGCCCAGCTCTATGTAACCTCATTACCAACCCCATTCTGTAATTAGCTCTTCCCTTCTAGTAGGAAAGAAAATAAGCACGTGCAGTCTGMATTACAAATCACTGTGTGCTGGTGCATCTCAGCACTGACAGTGGAGCTRTTCTGCACTTCTGTGTCTCATGAAAGCTCACTGAGTAAATGTTTTATAGGATCCAGCCCAGTTCCCACTTAATGGAAAAAAGTCTTATTGGTTTCAGTGGTGTATGGATCAGTCTTCTAATCCTGTGAAGGAATGTAGCTATATTCTTCTGTGGATTTTAGCATGACTGTATTCTGAATGCCATAATGACTGCTGCAATATTAGCCCGCATATTTTCCATTGAGGTGTGAAATCATCTTGATGTTTGGAACTGCTCAGATATTTTTCTAACCCGCTGCTTATCTCTGCATGGGAGCARCGTGCTGTAATAGCCTTAGGACTGACTGAATATTGCATGCTACTGGACTGTGAGTTCTCCCTTAATCCAGGGGATTCCTGCAGTCTTTTTGAAAACAAGAATAGGGAAAGGGGAGAAGGATGTGAGAAAGATTTTGAAATGAATTTGTAATGAACCTTTGCAGACTAGCACAGGTCTGTTACTGTGGTTTTCTGTATAAACTGACTGATGTCTTACTTTGAAGCCACTCTGTAGATTTCCATAATGTTTTTATCTTTGAAGCATTATTGAAGCATATSTAAATGCTACCAAGAAATTTTCACTAACATATAATATGTGCAGTCTCTGACAATGTTTCAGTATAATAGTTAAATATTTTTGGTAGGTGTGCTGYATATACACAGTGATTTAGAAAAGTGTTTAAAAATCTTTTTTATTAACACCTCCTGTATCAAGATATAAAAGTAAAGTTCTAAAGACTTAAAGTAAAATTCTATGCAGTGGGTTTTCTTTCTTTATGCTGTCAGGTTTAACTTGGTGCACTGGAATCACCCTGAAAAGTTCATGAGAAACTGGTTATTTTCTCTGTTTCTGCACTGAGCCTGCTGCTCTCATGCAATGCCAAAATAGTGACTCCAGATACTAACGTCACATTTTCTAYAAAGAACAATCTTAATAAAACCAAGACGATGCAACTTCCCTTCCCCTTTCCTCTGGATATAGCTTTTCTTTTTCTATCTGGGTAATTTTTATCCTTGTTTATTTTTCTTTGGAACTGACAGCTCCCACTACTGATATGCCATTTCACTCAAATAACTTTGGAAATAATTTCCTTTACATGGCAGAGTGGATGCATATCCCTTCAGGGCAGTGGAGGGCACAAGTTACAGTATGCTGGCTGCCTTGTTTCAGTTCCTGTTTCACAGGGATTTTTTGCTGTAGTGTTGCATTTCTGCAGACCACTTGTCAATCTTCTGGTATCCTTTTGCATATSAGTGGGAGAGTTAATGCCACTGATTCAGAGGGTTGCACAGCTTGTGRGGATCAGCTGCAATGGCTGAACGGGGCAGCTGAAGACCATGGCTGAAGTTTTAGTGACCTTGTGTGGCACTACAATTGCTTTTTAGATCTGGACATACTTTTGCCTTTTTGCTATGGTGACACAGAGTTCCTTTCATGGGCTCATCCCCAAACACTGACAGCATCAGGACAATAAGATGTATCAATAGAATCTTCCCAAGCCTGGCTGRMAGAGGAGAGCAGACCTTCCTYAAGTAACTCCTGCCTTTTCTRGYTTTTGTTGCTGTCTGACCCATCAGYCCAGCAATGGCAAYGAGCTGTGGAGCTCTGCCATCCCTCCCCTGTGTGGATGTGGAAATGGCAGCTTCCAGGCCACCGATGGTGACAGCCTGGGGAGAATTGTCTTGGCACAAGGAGTGCAGAAGTGCTTCACTTGTATTTGATGCCAGATGTCTACTTATTTCTGGCTGCTGGAGTAATGCCAGCTCTGGGGTGGGTGTGGAAAAAGGGATTTGGGCAGTTAAATGCGGGAAGGGGAAGAGAGGTCAGGCCTGGCAGCTCTTCAGTGCCTTACAGGATCTTCTTACAGCAGGAGCTTTAAGGGACTCTCTTGCTGCAACACCCATGGGCAGCCTATTAGCTGTCCCCAGACTCATTCCTGACTACTCTCTTTTTTTTAATAACTGTGTGAAATATATGGGGGTCTGGCTCACACGTGCTTGTCATGAGCAGAGCCAAAAATGTGCCATGGGAATCACGCTCATCCTGGGAAGTCTGGCCAGGAGCACAATTGAAGCAAGTCAGATATGGATCACAGGGTCAGGGTAACGATTAGTCCTACCCTTCCCCCTAGTTGTAATTAGCTGTGCTGATGTCACCCTCTGTTCTGACTTCTCACTGGCATTAATTACAGAGCTGCAAATTTCCTGCCTTTCTCTTTTAATTGCTCTCTGGGAAACTCAGAGTTTACACCCTCTGTTCAATGTCTGCCAGCAAACTTCCACATGACATGCTCCAGGGCCTAACCTCTGGCCCGTAGAGCTGTCTGAAAAGGGGCTTGTTTGGGGTGCTTGCTCAGATGCATTTCTGAATGTTAACACTTCTGGTTAAGAATAATCCCTCTGTTTCTCTTGAGCTTGTGTCCTTTCATCCCATTTCATTTTGGATTCAGTCCTGAGGAGCAAAAGGTGTTCAAACCCTGCAGTGACATTAACCCTCCCTTTAAGAGAATTCTGTCCCTTGCTAGCTGAGCCTGTTCCTGTTGGAGATGAATTCTCTGCTGGTGAGACAGGGTTTGGGAAGTCTGAARTGGTGCAGTTTTGACAATTTGAGTGGCCTGGCATGTGTCCTAGTCCTGTGAGGAGCCTACAGCCCTTGGCTTGGGCTCCACCTGCTTCAGGGGCTGTGGCTTGAACCCATSCAGCAGTGGCTTGGAGTCTGTCACTCATGAACTCTCATGAGCTCTGTGCAGCCTCCAATCATTAGGGTCCAGTGGAAGGAGTAAGAGAGAACTGCTAGAGGGATGAGGGAAGGAGATCGAAATGATTGCACTAAGAGTTATCAGGGGAGAGAAGGATGAGCTGATGAGGGCAAGTGAGGTCCTGGGGGCCRGGAATGTGTCAGCATGAACTGGCTGAATCCCCACCAGTTTGGAGTGGGCAGTCCTGGTTAAATGCTGAGGCCTCACATCTGCTGTGTCACCCCTGAGGCAGGCTGGTGCTGAGAGAAGGAAAGCAGCCCTGTCTCTTGTGTCGGGGTGCTCGTCTGAGCATGGGGTGAGCAGGGTCTGTACCCTGAGCAGGCTCCCCAGGCAGCTCCKGTGGTGCAATGTAAGGAACCAAGGTTCCACACTAATACTCATCTRTTTAGAGAAGATCATAAAAATACGRTCCAGATCTGGTTCTGAGGAAGCTAAATGCAAGCATCCAAGCCCCTGATCTTCATACTTGTTTCATAGCCATTTATTTTCCTGGATGACTTCTTAGCCTTGTGCGTGTTGCTCTGTCCAGACCTCAGCAAGGTGGTCTCGTGGCTTTTTCMGTCAAGCATCTCCCAGTCAATCCTCCTTTTATTTTGGGTGCCTCTCCCCTTTCAAGTGGGGTGCGTTTATGACAATAAACATYATCATTAACATGAGGGGGAACATATCCCATAATCAAGAACCTTCTGTTTAGAGAGAAGTGTTTATTATACACAACTTGTTAGGGAGTGTCAATCAACCAGGCTCCCTTTGTTACTCCATAATGCATCATTAATGATGGCTGCTGCTGTGCATTTAATTTCATTGCACACAAGGGCCTTGTCTCTGTCTCCTCATCCCCTTCCCCCTCTTTATAATCACCAGCACAGAAGAAATTAATAAATCAATCCAGGAAAGGAGAGCTACAGACTTGCTATAGGCTATCTTTGGTGTCCTTGCTCTAACTGGGTTGTACCTTGCTCATGGAGAAATCTCTTGGATGTCAATGGAGCTGTTTTGGGATTAGGACTTGCTGTGCAATTTATGAAGGGGAATTGGTGTCTGCCCACATATATACATGAGCATGGATAACTGGCCATGGAAAGAAAGACCRGCAGTATCTCATCAAAGTGATCTGGGGATGAGTCCTGGGGATGGATGTGTCACATCCTCTTCAACTCTTCATTTCTGCCCCACCCCTCTGGATCTTTGAGCCCTGAGAACATGCTGATGCTTTGCTGACTGACATCTTGCTCATTCAGTCCAACTCAATTAACTTTAAAGGAGAATATTCAACTGCTCCAGGGCTTGTGGAAGGTGGATGGGAGAGACAAGGTAACTGGAGGCTATTTATTCACTAAGAACATCAGTGCCTACCCTGGAATTTTTTAGGAAACTACAGAGTTAAAAAAAAAAAATAAATAAACGGGAAAATCCCCATTTAAGAGTGATAAGAGAAAATGCTAGTTGCAATGTATTTTGTTTGTTAAACAAACCTAACTATGTGGTTTGGGACACGCCTGTTGGAAACCCTGAAGCTGATTTTCTCTTACTGTCAAAGTTTCCAGCCTTCATCCTGCAGCTGAAATTCAGCATGCCAGTAATGGCAAGGATAATTCTGCCTTCTGGCTGGAGTCTGCTAATTGGTTTTGGTTGATCTCCCTGTCTCGTTTCTTTCTGTTTGAGTATCTCTAGGGCTTTTTTTTGAGCAAAAGGGGCCAAGTCCTGGTGTGAACTGTGGATACCAAACTCTCTGGTTTTCTTGTACTTTCCCAGATCAGAAGTTACTTGGATTGTCTGGGTCCTTTCCTGTGCTGTGGAAGATCCAGTCCTGTTTTGTGGTTCTGAACCAGCTGCTTGGTGTATGTCTTGGCACCAAATCTTTCCTAAGTCTTTATGTGATGCTGCTGCTCATATATGTCACTTAGGTGCACAAGACACTGGCATTTTTTTCATGTGGAAGCAGTGGTTTGTGTGGTTATTTGRCATTAAAGCAAGGAGTGGCTTGTGTTGAGAGTGAGAAACCCTCACAAATACTTCTGCCCATTCTGCTGGGTTTTTCCAGAGGAGCTCCACTCCTCGTCCTGACGCCTGTTCCACAGAAAGACCCCGTCGGTCCCGAGGACACTGCAAAGCAATTGGAGGAGAAGGAAATTCAGTCAACTTCRGATGGACTTCTTTAATTCCCTGTCCCCACATCCTTGGCTCCAGGCCATAGCCTTTTGGGATTTCCCTCTGGCAAACAGCTTTGGCAGAGTGCTCCAGGCTGGGTTCCAGCTTGTTCTCCTTTGTGCTGGGCGTGTTGGGGCAGCCTGGCCTGGCTGTGGGTTTGCAGTGCTGTGGGATGGAATCCACTCCTGTCTGCATGGGCACAGCCTCTCCCTYGTGCACACACATGTCCTCTACTGGTTTCCACGAAGGAAAAGTTTTTGTCTGTGCTGTTCTTGGCCAAGGGTTTGGCCTCTCAGTCCAGAGCATCCTCTGGAAGGCAAAGGTCAGGAGTTGAAGCTGTTTTAAACACCTGATGAGCAGAGGTGTAGCAAAAACCTTTGATCATTTTCCATCTGAGTGGGGTAACTCACAAGAGTGCATTGCCTTGGTTTTCCATTGTAAAGGTAAAATAATGAAATTTGATGTTTCCTTTCTGGAACAGAGCACTTGAAGTTTTTGAAATGTTTTGCATATTTTCTATTTGCTGTTCCTGTACCTAAGTATCTGAAATATTTATAGATTCCTCCTCTTGTGATTAATTTTAAAAGAAGGTTTTATGTCCTTTGTTTCAACTCCAAAGGAAGTAAAATTTCAGAATRTTTCCATCTTGGCCATAGTGGATTTCTATCTTCTGTATTGGTCTGTGGATTTATTTGATATTTAAAAAAACACAGAAAAAAGGACAAATTTTACCTTTTTCTTTTCCAATTTATTTTTTCCAAGACCCACTGTTTCCCACATATTTCTGGAGTTGCTGTTTCCACCCTTAGCTCTCCACTTCATATTCTGAGTTCTTTGCTACATTTTGTTCCCTTACATCCAGTGCATTTTCAGGCTTGCTTTATCTTGAGGATGGAACGATAACCTGTGATACTCCCCCYCTCATTCATGGCCAGTGTAGAGCAAAGAATTAATTATGGAATTTTAAATCACTGCTTGAAGCCATAACAGCAGATCATCATTGCCCTTAAATGTCTCTGGCACAAGCTCACTATCTCTGATTTTCACGTCTCACCAGTTGCTATTTTTACGTGTTTTCTACGGAAGAGGCTGCACCAAATAAAGCTCTATGTTGTAGTAAGTGATTGAAGACCTTAAAATGGCTCCCACTCTGTTATGTGCCTTATAACCTGAATTCCCAGCTCAGCTTTTTCCCCGTGCCAGGAAATATCTCCTACCTTTGAAACTCCCCTCCAGAGATGTAAGATTAGCTTTATGCTGTCAGGAGCTGTCATTTCAGGCAATTAGAAATAGATCAGCTGACACCTGGTAGTTTTGCAAATGCCTTTCTTTCCTGAAAATGCCTCATTTCTGGCTGGTTTTGAAGATTACGTGCAGGGTAACTCTTCCCTATTACCCACATGCACTCTTTGTTCCTGGCTGCTGTTCTCTGGCTGCCTTTTCACTGTTGGTGAAGTTATTGGTAGCTCGTAATGCTGCTGTGAGGGAGCTTTATTTGTAGGGTAAGAGGGGTGGAAGTGGCAGATTTCTCCCTCCTAGCTAACCCAGTGTCTGAAGAAGGAAACAGAGAAAATAGGAATTGTTATTGCTGAAGGCAGAGGCAAATAAAAAAGGAGCTTTTATTGCCCTAGAGATYTCTCTACTACTAGGGCTGGGAGGAAACATGCAGTGGGAGTTGGAGAACTGCATCCACAGAGTGCAACTCTTTGCATGCCCTTCGGCCACGTCTTTCATCAGGCGCCTGCCAGCCCCGTGCTCAGCACCATCCCAACCCACCTGTCTGGTCTTGTGCTCTCCCTGTGCAGCTGCCTCTGCTTTCATTTGTTTCTAGGTTAAATATTGTCACCTGAAATATGCGCTTCCCAGAGGAGACACAGTCAGCGTTAGTGAAAGGCTAGGATCTGTTCCTTTGCATTTTGGTTTGAATTTGGATTATAAAATCAGTGTAAGAGAGTGAGGGGGAGTCTGAGGAGGAGCACAGCTCTKTTTGGTGACCTTGCATTGCCTCCAGAGAATCCCGTATGTATCTGAAATTATGAACTCTGGGACTTGGTTTTGCTGCCAAGTTCATTTTGGCTTTCTCCTCTCTCTCTGAAGCTGTATTTTAACTAGGCAGAGCTCGCAGGCAGTTAACCCGAGTGCTCCGCTGTGGAGAGGTGCTACCCTAGATAATAACATMGTTTCTACCAAACTGTTGTTTGAAACAGGTCTCCTTGACAACTAAGTTTCTTGGCAGGGATGTGTTATCTCTGGGTRGAAGCTGAAAGGTAACCGAATGCCAGGCACTGGCCTGTCTGCTATGTCAGACATCTCCAACAGCAGAGACACGAGGGTCTGCTCACATCCAGAAATAGCGAGGGGTGAGGCTCTTGGCTCCCTGAGCACAGAGAYGGGGAGAGGGAAAAATGAGCGGTCTCAAGGAGCACCATGTTCCAAACTTAGTTTTGTCCCTGTCTGTGAGCCCTGAGAGCCCTGTGGGAGGTGTGTGAAGGGTGGAAGGCTCTGGGGCTGAGCGGCTGTGCCCTGCTGCATCAATGGGTGCTGGAAAAGGCCAGGACTTGGCCAGATGGACYAACGGAGAGTGGAGGCGGGGGAGGCTGGCCCTGTGCCAGGCTGGGCAGAGCACAGAGGGACTGCAGGGGGGTCAGAGCAGGATAATCCCCGGGCAGYGATGGAGGCTGCAGCTGTTGGTGCACACACGGCATTAGAGAGGGCCATTGCAGAGCTTTGCTGTGCCGGGCTCTGGGCACCAGCAGAGGCTGKCAGCTCTGAGAGCTGGGTGGATGAGGTGCTGGCAGGCACTGTCCCCTTCCTTTGGTCCGTGTCTCAGGGGATGTTGTGGGACATCAGCTGAAGGAGGAGCCTGGAGGTGTGCAGAGCCCTGGACAGAGCCTCGCCTGGCCTCCTGTGGGGTTGTAAAAGCTGTGACAGCAGCTGGAAGGCAAGGCAGGAGCTGGCTTTTGGATATGCTGGTGTGTGTTTCTCACCTGAAAAGAATATACCCAGCCCTTGTCATCCCTAGGGCTGCAGGCAGATTCCTTCTTGGAGTGTTTTTCCCAGGACATCACTGGGAAAATTTCCCTGGACATCACTGGGAAATGTCCCAGGACATCACTGGGAAAATTTCCCTGGACATCACTGGGAAATGTCCCAGGACATCACTGGGAAAATGTCCCTGGACATTCCCAAGGAACAATACACGGAATCCTTCTGTCCCTTTCCTCATTGCCATCTCTCCACCTCCCTAGTGGGTTTTACTTTGCCATTTTTTTTTACTCAATAAGTTTGTTGAGAGAGCTGATGCCAGCCATCCAAAGGGAAGCATAGAGCACTGAGCTGGTTTGCTAAACTTGAGGCATTCAAAAGCCRAGTTGGACTCTAAAATTAAAAGCTCTTGGTGTATTTTTATTTCTGTGCTGTTTTCTTCAGCTTTTAAGTGAGACTCATCTCCTTCAGGGTATTTTTGGTTATTTGCAGCTGTGATGGATAGGAATTGCTCATTTCTTTRCATAAATTTAAGCTGAGACTTTTGCCCTGCCTTAGGACTCCCGAAACTTGGATCTGCAGAAAAAGACAGAAGACAAGAATTGGCA
The DNA here is from genome assembly GCF_030028575.1 of Malurus melanocephalus. Taxonomy (NCBI): domain Eukaryota; kingdom Metazoa; phylum Chordata; class Aves; order Passeriformes; family Maluridae; genus Malurus; species Malurus melanocephalus. The sequence continues at coordinate 94,263 of NW_026623696.1, forward strand.
ATATGGCCAAATATCAAATACTGAACACTTGTGAAGCACCTCCAGCACATTTTTGTCAGGTGCTTGAACSTGAATTCAGTACAAATACTTCTCTGTGGCTCGGGATTTGGAGAATTTGGGAGGATTTGCTCGGTAGGTGTTTATTAGGTTGGTATGTGGAGGTGATGGATGAGAATGGATCTTCTTTTGTGTCCTAGACAAAAATGGTTTGGTAAAAAAACATGACAGTTATTTCTGTCCAGCTGGCAGTGACTGTTGAGAGCTACTGTCTCAAAAGTGCAGACAGGTCTTCACTTTCTCTGYTCACTGGGAAGTTTGARATGGGGCTCTSGCAGCAATTCTGTGCCAAAGCTGTCAAAACCCAGCCCCAGCCCTGCTTTTTCTCATGCTGCACCTTGGATGTGCTGGAGCAGGCACATCAAATAGTTACAAAGGGTGTGATTAAGCCCTTGGAAAGAGCAAGCAGGCAGCTTGTTTTATGTTTCCTCCCCTGTGTTTGCGTGAGTCACAGAGCTGGCGGCAGTCCTGCTTTCACCTCACAGAGAGCAGAAAKAAGTGTGTAAGAGCCCCACACTAATTTGCTGAAAATAGCCAAAAGCCAGGCTCTTAAGATACCCAAAAGAGATTGCAGCTCCTCAGTTTATTGATTCCCTTTCTCCCTGCTTCAWGTTAACAGCTTTTAAAAGGCATAAAATGGGAAGAGCATCCGTGCTGCCAGCAGTGTGGTTRTCTGTCCCAGCCCTTGCCTCAATARYGCATGTGTGTGACCTTGAAGGGCACACAGTGGGGTGCAGTGTGGAGATACACATTTTTGAAACAACAGAGAAGAGGTAAAAAATACCTTCCTCTGTTACCCTGGAGGCCTCTGGCACRTCATGCCACTGCCACAGCAGCAGAGAGGCTGGCTCTCACCACCACACACYGACTCTGTCCTGAGCAGTCAGGGCCAAGGGGTTTTACACCTGAGCTGTGCACGTCTCTAGTGGTTGGGCTGGCCACTGTCATTCTCCAGTGCAGGGGGCAAAATACCAGCTGAGTGCCTTGCAATGWTGCCAACTCATAATTGCGTTTTTTGTTTCTGTTTTTAATCAAATGTGATGTTAAATTTTATGTTGCCATTAAAGCTTCAGCTTCTGGAGCCAGGAGATGATGCTGTGAGAATTCCAGCTTTGTTTCTGAGCAGGGGAAGGAAATCAAGAAGGCAGTCTGGCAGCTTGTAGCTTGGGGACAAGCAATGGACCTCGTGCTCCTTCCATGTTTCCATGGGTCAAGTCCATGTGCCAGGTTTTGAGCACAAGGGTTGGCAGAGCAGCCTCTGATCCTAGCTGACGTGTTGGGAAAAGCAGAAAAAGTGCTTCAACTTGCAAGGGATCCAACGCTTGCATGATGATCATGAATTCAGCTCAGCTCAGTTGAGCACGAGGGGAAATAGGTGAGAGAGGCTGCTCTCACTTCAGCCACTGGTGTGGGGAGTGCAGCTGTGGTTTGGGGCTCGCTGAGCCAGGGCTGTTGGTGTGCTGAGCATGTCAAGCAGGCAGGAGAGTCAGACATCTCCCAGCACTCGTCCTTCGTGCAATCAAGCGATTGCTCTTTAGCAATGCGGGCTTCCCCAAAGCCCAATTCCTGCATTTCCTCCCTGCCGCAAGCCATCTTTGCTTCACTTGTTTCCACATTTGTTTCTTCTGTTACACAAACTCTGGTCTCAGGCCTCTGAGCTGAAATGCTCTGGGCTTTCAAAAGCCTGACTCTGAATTGCAGAGTCTCTGGCTCCTCTCTGCTCCATGCCCAGCTCATCTACCCTTGGCAGAGTGAGCAACAAAGTCAAGGACTCTAGTGAGTGGTGCTGCTCAATGATTAAAACCCGTGGGTGTCTTCTGAACTGCCACAATTTTGCTTTAAACCCAGACTACATCCCATTGGATTCAGCAAGTATTCCTCATGGAATCTGCAAATTTTATGGCCCCATGAGGGTCTGTTTGCCACTTCATTCACTTTTTCTGCTTCCTCACATTTCTCACATGTACTCCTTTTGTTGTCACTGCTATCTTGACTTTCCCAAAGAAGAGAATTTTCTCCCGTGGTCTTTAAACTGGACCTCACCCAGCCCCTTTCGACAAATGACCTGCCCCTCACACTGGCTGACTGCTGGGGCTGGGCCCTTTCCTTTTAACTGGAATGGAATGGGAAAATGGGTATGAACATTTGGAATTATCCACCCAGCTTCCTTTTTCCAGACTCCTGACTGAATATGGGGTCAGGGCTGGTGGGGAAAGAGCATGACAGGACATTCTGCATCACTGTCCTGTCCAGAAATTATGTTCCAGTACTTGGAAATCAATTCTGGAGCTTGAAATGGGCTTGCTGGTGAGTTGGTTCTGGATATGCATCTCTTGAGCCAGCAAGAGAGGTATCCCAGCAGTGTCTCCTATGAGAGTGTCTGAGCAGTGTTTGAAGGCTGAGGAGTGTTCTGGGGTAGAGAAATACGTGTTTGTGTCCTCGATTAAGGTTCTGCTGGTCCACAGCTGCAGTGTGGGTGTGACAATAGCTATTTAAATGCAGCTTCAGAAGTGTCTGTAGGAGATACCCAGCCCCCCTGAGAGCTGATGTTGTTGCTGGGCATGGCTCTGTAGTTCATGTGGTGGCAGCATTACCAACACAGTCTGATGGTGGTAGTTTGCCATTTCTGTAAACTCAAAGGATGCTTGGTTTTGTTCCTTTGATGCTCACTCATGCCAGATGTGTTGTGTGTTGCCAGATGTCCACAGCTATCAGTTAGAGCACGCACATCTAAGGCTGCGTCATGTGCATTCCCACTCTGGATTTGTTCCTTTCCTTTCCCCTTACTCAGCTGACATATGAACGGTTTGATGGATCTGGGTTCTACAGGTGGAGTCCTGCTGTAACCTACCCCTTCTGCAGCACATTGCCACAGAAAAGGGTCTGTATTTTGAATCTCTAAAAGTCACACTAACAAAATCAGAATACAATTTCCTTGACTRAGAAGCTGGTTTTAGCTTCCTTTGTCTCTTCTATTTAGGTGTGTTTTAAATTTATTTAGTTCAGAAATCTTATACACTGGATTAAAACATGCAAACACGACTTCACAAGAACACTGTTTTTGTTGGGCTTTCTCGTAATGCTTTCAGCTCCTCCCCCATTTCTAGATAGACTCTCTATTTATTGCCCTGAAAGAGTGCCAAAATCCTGCTCCTCAAATACACATGGATGTATGTGCGTTCCTAGACGATCTACTTTGCATTTAATTTTGAATGCTCCGAGATTACCTCTATTGTATTCACTCTGTTCTGAGTAGAAAAGTAAATTCGGGAAACTGATTAGCAAGATGTTGATTTTACCTTTAATCCAACTCTCTGGAGGTCTCTGTCATTAAACTGAAGTACCTGCTTCCATTGAGCACAAGAACTGCTCCTGTGCAGCTCTGTGCTTGCTGAGGGTTTACTGGGTTTTCGATGAAGAAATAGAAAATGTAATTTTTGAACTAAATTTACCTGCAATGATTCATTCTATTTGCATAACTTATCAAAATGCATTAGCAATAAATTCTTGACAGTGCTTCTATAAACAGCAGTTGTTCTCCTTTGAAGCCGTGGTGCTCACTGCCTGCTCAGTTGTGCTGCTGTGCAAAGTGGAATAAATACTCGAAGAGAAGCGACACAAAAGGAGCTGTGTACAGATGGCTTAGACAAAATGCTGGCCTTTCCCTTCAATCACAAGCTGGAAATCTGGCATTAAATAGGATTTGTAGACCGGTTTGGTGTCTATCTTCTGGCTTTTTCCCTCTTAAAGTTGCATTCTCGCTCCCGGTACATTGTTGGCTGCCAGAGGACTCGTGGCGTGCACCCGGTGAAAATGATGGAGCGAATGCGGTTTGGTAGCCGGGTGCCGGTCTCCCAGCAATAATTGTGTGGAGCTCGCATCGTCTCCACTGTAAGCCCTGTCAGGCGGTGCGGAGGGGTTTCTCTGTGTGTCCGTGCCGTGTCCCGGTGCGGCGGGAGCGCATTCCCGGTTTTTGCCGGCTGTCGCACGCCGGTGCGCTCCTGCCATCTGCTGCCGGCACACAGCACCGCACGCACCCTGGACACKGGCACAGCTTCCCCGGGACCTGTTACACGGGAGGACAATGAACATGCCCACAGCAAAGCGGAATGTTTACTGCCTTCTCCTTAAGGCGGCTGAATAACTGGCGGAATAGTTTGGAGTAAGATTTAAAGCTCAATATGGTGATCTAAAGAACCAGAAGCAAAGTAGAATGTCCTCAGTTTGGGAAAGCAGAGAGRTGTTTCAGAAGCATTGTAATTTCATAAGCCATCTTTCTGGGAAAGGGCAAAGTGCTGCTTCTTCCTCAGCCACAAAGTTCTGTGGAATATTTCTTTCTTAATGTCTGAGTGCTTGGAATGTAATCTGGGGCAGGGTATTTTGTTTTAGCAACAAATTCAGCTTTCTCTGACTTCACAGACAAGCATCCTTGTTACAGGACCAGCTCACACCCTCATATTCTTGCTTTTGCCTTATGCAATTGGTTCTGAAGACTGTGTTATCAAATTCGGGAGATCTGTAATATTTTTTCTTCTGTTAATCACACTGTGGGGACCAGCTGTCCATAGGAAACCAGCAAGCACTGTGTTAGTCGTTGCTTTCTGTGTAGCAGGACTGTATTCAAACAATATCCATCTCTGTTGTGCTGGGGAGTGTTTTCATGCAAGGGATAGCAAGCCTTGCAGGAGCTGAATATCCACAGGGAAATTTTACCAAGTATTTTCACGGCAACATCTGTAAAAYACAGATTTCTAGTTATGAAATCCATTTAAAGGATCTGTATTCTCCATGTACATGCCTCTTGTAAGTGTAATTTCTTTATCATCATTTGTGAGCAAAGCATTTTTCATAATTGCTACAAATATGTTAGGGAATTTGTAGGATTAAAATTCCAGATTATGCACAGTATAAAACAATAAAGAGTGTAGTTTAATTTTTGAAAGAAACTCCAAATACAGTTAGGAAAATTCTACCAGCATACTGTCATTTTCCTTAAGGTGTGTTACTGGAGKGGTATGAGATTCTCTATTAAATAGAGTGTAATCAAAGCCTTTCTAGTKCTCTCATTTTCAGGGGAAAGCTAAGTGAGCTAACTGAATTTTCTATTCTATTAAATTCTATTTCTATTGAATTTTGAACAGTAGCTGCCTTTCCTCTATCCTCCTTGCAAAAATAGCTGGAGAAAATTAAACTGGGAAGACATTGTTGTGATTTCATGGCCTGTCTTTCAATATGTTTGGGCTGGGGACATTGCTTCCTAAAACATGGAGGGATTGCTGAATGGGATTCTGCTCACCTGAGCTTTCAGAGTCAGCAAGGTGGAGCAGCCCAGACAGGAGATGAGATTTGAAGAATGAGCTTTGATTGTCATCAGCTTTCTGTYACAAGAAGACTTTGAGATCCTGCTTCATGAGGTGTTTTGCGTAAGTTTCTGACAGTTTCTGGACCCGAATCTTGCTTATGCTGTCCCTGCCAGCTTYCTGGAACATACTTTGTGAATTTTATATTTGATCAGCAACAATTTTGCTTTCTCCTAYCTCCTTCACCTTGCAATGTAACTTTCATCCTGATGAGCACCAGGCCTTTCTTAAAATAAATGTGTGTGTGAGGCTTTATTTCATTCCAGTAAGCACAAAAAGGTTTTGCAAGAAATGTGATTGTTCTCTTGGAATTTTTCCTGAGTGAGCAGAGTGGGTAAAATGGGATGGGAGTTCTGTGCAAAGGGCATTTCAAACCCTATCACTGGTAACAGAACTGCTCCACAAATACAGCCCTCATCTCACTGCAAAYGCTTCCAGGGCATCGGCCAGAGAGCACTGCCAGCCCAAATACTCGGGCTCCAAATATGACGTTTGCAAAACAGAGCTGGAGCAGGATGGKAGGAGCAATGGGACATGGACAGGCAGGTTTGGAGGGCTTAGGTTTTCCTCTGCCTGTCTCCCATGGAAAGTAGTAAGAAATGCTCTTACAATTTCCATTCACTCAGGAGCGCTGCTTTGGTTTCTGCTGGCAATAAATCTGGCCTGTATCAACTTGTGGTGATGTGGATCAAGAGGAATTTTGCATGAATGATGCCAACCAGCARTTTTCATACAGCTGATGCTGTACTTGGGGCTTTAGCAGAAGCATCTCCTCTGGGTGACTTGATGCAGCTCCATGTGGCTTTGGCAGTGTCTCAGTGGTGGGTGGGAAGCTGTTGGTGCTGCAGGAAAGCTTGAGCTGAGCTTCATGATCTCAGACAGCTGCACTGTTTAGGCCATTTGGATTTCAGCACTCCCTGAGCAGGATCTGCATTTCCTGCCTCATCTTGCTAGTCCAGTCCATGCTCATGTGCAAGGACAGAGAATTGTACTGTGTTTCTGGCATTGGTTGTCTCAGCCATATTTGACCTATTTGTCTTAGCTTCTCCCAATGTTTGGATACAGGATTTGTCAAAGGGGCCTGATCAGGTGTGCATGGATGGAGTTGGGTGAATTCTAAGGGCTGGAGAGAAGATTCACTTYGTGTCTTCCCCACCAGAGGCCTCAGAAAAGTTTCTGAAGACACCTGCTTTCCCTCTGTACTCAGGGAACWCAGGATTTCCAGCACTCTTTGGCTGATTTCCTGGAATCATCCTTCATTCCCTCTCTTTCTGACCTGTCCCAYTGTATAAATCTAAATAGATTTAGTCACTGGTAGATGAAGAGAATGAAAGCAATTAAAAGGGATGCCATTCTGATCATGTCATTGACCCCAAAGCCAAGTTTGGTGGATTTTAGGGAAAATCAAGGGCATGAATTACAGCTGTGGTTATTCATCAACTCCCTAATGGCTGTTAGTCACCRTGTGTACTCCATATGTAAATTCAGCTTTTTCTGGATGATTTAGTGAAGAATTGTTGAGTCAAGGACAAATCCCCTGCTKCTCTGCAGCTAGGTAGAGCTGTTTTTACAGAATAGGCAGGCACAGAGGATGGGCAGTGTTAGCTCAGGCTGAGTTCATAAGGAATAGTGCTGTGATTTGCTCTTGGCTGTGGATTTTCTTCATAGAAAATAACTAGGAAGTTGTTGAAAATAAGCTGGTAATTTAGCAGCTGGGAAGAGAATTTCTGGTGAGTTGGAAACTCTAAGCAGGAGGCTTGGTAGAGCAGCTCAAAGTGCATTTACAGTGGAGGCTCTTATGTTATTTGGAGGATGTGAGGGTGTGGTGGCTTTCATTTCTCTGGGCACAGCCCACTGGCACCCGARCATAAAGTGGTGTAGCAATTTAGCCCTTTCAGGTTGGGCAAAAGATACCAAACAGTAACTGAGAGCTCAAAACCCTCCCAGAGGAGCCCAAAGTGCTTTTACAACCTTGGAGTCAAGTTGTGCCTGAAATGTACTCATGCYCCTGTGGCTGACTGGAGTGAGAGGAGAATGTGTTCCCAGGTCTGGAAGGGAATGGCTTTGCTCATCAGTGGAGAGCTGCCACGTGTTTCTGTGAGAGGCACCTGGTGCTGACTCGTCACATTGGGATGAGCTTGAGGGAGGCTGGGGACTTTGTTCTTCTGTGCAGCCTCCAAAACCTTACCCTGTCCTACTTGCACAGTTCTTTTCCAGTGTCAGCAACACCCCTTGTAAAGCGATGGGATTGGTGTTGGCTTTTGCCAGGAGAGCATCCTGAAGGTGAAATTAAATTTTGKTRAGGAGGACTCCATTACATTGAGYGAACCTGCAGTGGAGTGGGGCTRCTTTAGCAAGCAAGGGTGCTGAGGTRTTTCCCAGAGGACTGTGAAGGCATTCACCCAGAAGTCACCTTTTCATGTGTCATGCAGTGTCAACCACTCTCATTTCAYGTAAGAGTGTGGCAATACCAAGGCCTGCACAAGGGCAGATCAGGACAGTCAGCTAAACAAAGTTTAAATAAGTTGRCCTTTTCATTGTGGAAGAAAGATGACTGATGAAGCTGTGTAAGATCTTCAGTGATCTATGGAAGGTGCCRTGGTTAGGTGAGTTTCTTCATTTCCTAGCAAGCCAGCAAAAGGAAATCCTTTTGACACAATGTGCTTTGTGAAGGCACTATAACAAAAACACAACTGATCTGCAAAGCAATGAGAGAYATTCCAAGCAGAGAAGTCTGTCAGTTCTATTAAAGACAAAGCTGCAAACACTGCCTCTGGTTTGGGAAACAGCAAAACAAGAGAATGCTTGAAGATTGCAGAGGGAATGTTRTTATGGTGTACTTTTATCACTTTTAATGCTCTTCCCCTGAAAGCACTGAGCAGCAGTTGCCTGAGCCAGGATGCTRCAGTAGATGGATGTGTTATGTACCACACTGAGGTTGTGGTGCTCTTGCAAAGATCTCAGTAACAGTGAAGGGACTAGGAAAACAAGGGCAGAACAGCCTCTCCTGCAAGCTGCATGTTTGCACTCAAGATGCTCAACCTGGTTTGTGCCCATGCTGTTACCTTGTAAGCAGATCCAAGACAGGAATCCTGGTGAGTCTCCCCCAGTGTAACATCTTGCTGAATACTCAGCASAGCTCTGTAAAGGTGTGAGCAGAAATGGCCCATCTAAACCCTGTGTAACCCTTGCCAAATGTGTGCTCTCAGTCCCAGAGGGTGCAACTGTTAAAACAATCTGTCCGCTGGCATATTTTGTCTCTGGAAATGCAGTTCCAGGAGAGATGGCATCTTGTGCCATTTCCAAAGGGAATATCATGTCTTATGCACATTTGAAAATATGGACACCGTATGGACGCAGTGCACAGTGTTAACTGGGGTTTAGCACCAAGTTGTTCTTATAATTATCCTCTCTGTCCCCTCTTTCTTCTGTTCTGCTTGTTAGCTACTCTCAGACCTCATCACCCACATTTTTCAAACCTTAGAGCACCTCTTGACATCTGCTGCAAGATTCCATGCAGGCTTTCAGCTTTCATCACTCCTTAGTTTGGCTAATGTGACTCTGTAGACATAAAACCCTTGGATAAGCAAGCTGGCAGGCTGGAAATTGGTTTGGAACTGACTCTCAAGCCCTCCCTTGCACAGCAATGGAGGGGCTCCCTCTGAAAATGCTGGTTCCAGCTCTGGAAGCAATCTGACCCTGTGGCTGTGGTCTCTGAGACCCAATAGATTTTGCCAAGCAGGTCACTACAGGAACATCACTGCTGGTTTTGGTGCCAGGGTGGGTTTAAGTGTTTGTGGCAGCACCACTCTTCAGTGTAAAGGCTCACCCTTTCTTATTTTTCTTTTTTTTCTGCTTGCATGCTGAAACACCCCTTTCCACTGCCAAACAGGATTTCAGTGAGGTGGGTGGCTTCCACCAGGACACATGAAAACTGGAAAAAAACTGGGACACTGCTTTTAAGATTGTTTTAAAGAACACTTTGGAGAAAGAAGCTGATTTCTTTTACGAGGGGGTGCTGTCTCCCTGCAGTGTGTTCTGTCACCATGTCACAAGATTTCTAAAAGGAGCAGAATCAGTAGGACACTGGTGTATCAGTCTGCAAGGAGCAGCTTCTTTTGCTTGCATCCCATATTTGACTAAACTGGTATCACATGATTCAGTCTCCCCACTCTTCTCCCACCCCCTGCCTGCTTCCGCCAACAGTCCTCTCAAAATGTGCTTTGTATCTAAAGACTCCCCTAAAGAGCTGACTCTTTCAGTTCTCCTGCGTAACAAAAACTTGTTCTGCTCATAAATAGATTTGCAATTACCAAGGGAAACAGAAGAATCTGTGCAGTCCAGATGCATCAGAGYGGCCTCCCATCCTGTCTTAAAGAAGCCTCTGAAATTCAACACACATTGCTCAGGCATAGCTGGGAGACCTCTGCAGAAATCTTTCATTTCAGCAGCATTCCTATACTGCAGGATCTGCTGTTTGCAGCAAAATTGTCAAGGAACCTCAGAGTCCGTGTCTAGTGTCTTTACAAAAAATGACAAAAGCTTTTTTTTTTATTTTTGACTAGCCTGGGGTTTCATGTATTTCTTATAGCAGTTGAGGGTAAGAATTGCCTGCCCAGCATGAGAGATCCTGAATTTACAAATTAGTTCTCTGCAAATAGCATCTAGTGTGTGGTTAGTGTCATCTGAGCAATTCCAAGCACCTTCTGATCATCCAGGAGGTCAGACTCCCTTAGGTCTTGGGACTTACAGGAAGGTGATGATTTCATATAGAAGAAAAAAATCTCAAGGTTATGCATCAAATTGGGTGAATCTGGGAGAAAAAAATCAAGAGCCCTGACTATGCTGGGTTCTGTGGAAGGATTAAGSAGTAGAAAAGAGGGAGGCCATGGTRTATGTGAGTGGTCCTTAGCTTTCCCTGTGGAACAGTTCACATATATAAGAAARATCCCTTCTATGGATCTTCTCCCTMGGCWGCCAGGGAACTTGAAGGGGCCTACACCCAGTTAGTGCCCGGGTCTGGCTTGGCTCCTGGAAGAATTTGTGTGACAGGCTTTTTCTGTGTGCAAGGTTCTGCTGATTCTCCTTTGTGGAACCTTTCTGGGCACCCCATTGCTCTTTTGACCTCTSTCTAGTTTCCATGCAGCAGAAGTGTCCCTGAATTCAGTGACTGCCCTGAACTTCCCCCCATTCAGTTTGATGAGACCAAGTTAGACTAACAGAATGGCATCTYATTTTGCCTGTGTTCCCTTTTGGTGGCAATGGTTGCACATCTGAGACATCAGGAAAAAAATCTTCAAGAAGGAGCCCAAAATTAGGAAATTTTAGAAACAAGTTTTTATGTAATATTTTTTCTTATGATCAGTTTTTTCAAAGACAAATCTTTGTGTTCCTGCTTCTTTACACAAAGCTAGTCATGAAATAGCAGCAGATCCCACCACACACTGCAGTGATTGTGAAATCAGTTCATCTGAAATTCTGTAATGGCTGGAGAGCATCTTTGCATTGCTTTTTTCTTTTCTTTTAATGGGAAAAACAGTCTGTGTGTCATCTGCATCAGAGTCACAGTTCATTCAAGGATGTGTCCCTAATGTAGGTGTTAYATAAAGTGAAGTATCTTTTCTCTGTTTTTATTCTCTTTGTATCTTCATGCTTGAAGTAGAAATAAGTCTTTTTTTTTTTTCCTGACACTGAAGAAACAACAAAGGAATGAAGTTCTGTTGGTAGAACTCACTTGCTCACCTGTGTCACTCTGAATTCATGTTTAGTAAACCAACCAGCAAGCCTGGCCTACAGGTGGTGCTCCTGATTGTCACATTCCTTGCCTTTCTCATGCTTGCAAGCATACTTACCTGATAGGATGGCAAATTKAATAGCTTGGGGAAGGTCTTAAACKAGTTACATGTCTAGGAAAACAGAAGTTCTTTAAGGTGCTTTACAAAGAAGTGGTTACTGTACACCAGTCTCTTACTTAGYTTTGCCAAACATTTTCAGTGTCACACAAGGTACTACTGCAGATTATTGTGTTTTGCAGCAAGAGGCTTCCTAAGTACCAGTGAACCTACTTWGATGCCATGAGAGCTAGTCCTTCAGCTAAAATAATTTTTGTGTGTGTTTGACCCTATAAATTCTGGTTTGGTCTTCACAAACTCCACAGGGCTTCTGTAAATTTTGTTAGGTTGTCTGTAACCCCTGATGYCTCCTTGTCCCTGGTGGTCCTGAGATGAAAAGAGCAGAGCTCAGATGGCCCATGAGTGCTATTAAGTACTTGGGTCGAGTACCAATCTTGGTATTTCTCTTCTTTGTACCTGCTTGCTGARCTGGAGTGCCTGTTCCTGTTGTACATTCGTGGGCTGTAGAAACTTGGGATGAAAGCTTTGTGACCAGGTAGTGTTGGCTGATGGGGTTCCTTGAAATCCCTTCACATTTTAAATAGATTTATGAGTAAGAGGGACAATGTGAAGACACTGCAAACCCCTAAAGTCTTAGGTAATCCTGAATTTGGCCAGCTCAACTATTTATAGAACACTCTATGCCTATTCTAAATATACTTTCCTCAAGGGGACTTTATCTCAACTCCCTGCTCCACCACTTCAGTTGGATCAGCAMTGCTGCTGTGATCTGTTAGCAAAAATTCCTTCTCTTGTTCTGTGGCAGAGCTGCAGATGTTCCTGGTCCAGGACTTGAAGGGGAAATTCTGTGCTAAGTAGAGCTCAAGGGTTTGAATTTAAACTKCATCCAGCCAGGTAGAGAGATATTGATGATATATTAGATCATTTCCTGTAACCATTTCCTTACYATATTTCAATATTTCTCTTCTGCTGGTAGGTCTGGAGCTCTGGAGAGGGAAAATCAAGTGATTCATTGACGGTGTACAGAAGGCAGAGCTTGAGTCAAATGGGGTTGGACTATCCACTCTGTTGCTCCCTCGTAAGGACAAAGGGTCTCTTCAGGCCAAGGAGAGCAACTCATCCAACACTAGATTCCATAGTGGAGAAAAAATCGTGATTTTCTTTTTCAGTCAAAGGCTCTGGGATAGAAGTTTAGGTGCAAAGGGCACACTGCAGATCATTTTTCATCCTTCAAGTTTTAAAATATTTMGAAAAATGCTTCCTTTATTGATTCCTGTAGGTTTGAACATTTTCTTCTGTAGGGTAGTTAGATTCTGTCTGCCTATCTCAGGAACATCTGCAGATCTGCATGGCAGGTGCTGCAGATCACAGTCCTSAGTGGAAAATTTTGGGTCAGTGTAGAAGCAGGATGGGCCATCAGAACCTTACACATCATGAATAACTGTGCTGCCCAGAGTAAGAGCCAGCAGTACTTTAATCTTTGGGGGGGGGGGAAAAAAACTGCTCCTTGTCCTATGATGTGATTGACCCAGACTCTRCTTCATTAGTCTTGGGCTCAACTTACAACAGAGATGTAAAGCACTGAGGCTGCTTGCACTGGCTCAAGGACAGCATTCAGAGGCTGTGTGTCAGTAGTGTCTGCAGAWGTCACGTCAATTTAGGTACCCATTAGAAAACCCCTTCTGGCTACAATAAAGAAGTGCCTGCTGCTTCTTTGGCCTCTGGGATAGAGAAGCCTGTGCAGGACTTTGCCTTTCCATAGATCAGGGTAACATAGCTCACTGTGTATCTAAGCCTCAGAAAATGTTTTTGAGGTTGACAGAAGCTTTTCGTAGTTATTACCCTTTGAGGATGAACAGGGCAGCGTGTGGCAAGATTGCAGAATGGGATTAGCTCAGGATTTAGCAGGAAGAGCATTCCTTCAGAACTGTTTCCTTGTATTGCAGCCCCTGCAGCTGCATGAAATGGAAGGGGTTATGGTCCTTGCCTGCCTGGCAGGAAAATCATCCCAGCTCAGTGCAGCMAAATAGACTGGGTCCAGTGTTCTGAGAAGGAATGAAACAGGTAAAGTGTATTTTAAAAGGACTTTCACAGGGAGGGTTTCAGTTACACTGAATATYCCCCAAGATGCATTCTGCTTCACACACAGGCCTCTTCCTACAGTCTCCTTGCTTTTCCAAGGAATCAGTGTGCACACAGCTTTAGATTTTGCTCTGCTCATGGCTTACCCATATGCCTGCAGACAGCAATTCCTTGTTGCTGTCTGAGCATGCAGGAAAGGACAGGTGAGTGTCTGAAAGCACTGCAGTGCCACTGAGCCCTCTGTGCCTTGGGCTGACCCTCTCACTGCAGGCAGTGGCTGTGATCCTGTGGGGCTGCATTATCTCAGGAAGGGCTCTGCAGTCACTGCGACTATGCCAGGATGGGTGCTCAGACTGTAGTGTTGATCATTTGTGTTTCAGTAAAAAACATTCCTAATGTGTCTGATTTCTGGGCTGACAATGTGACTGGCRGCTTTCTGGCTCCCTCTTATGCTCTGGATAGTTATTCCCACTGCTGTCTCTCTAAGACTGGCTTGCTTTTAATGGAAAAATTGTCCATTTGACCATTCTTGATATAAACAAACCATATTGCCTACGGAAGCTGCAGTCAGTAATGCATGCCAGCAGAAACTAGTGCATTTGTGCTTGTAATGACTAAATATCTACCCCGTTTGCAGTGCTTTTAACAGCTTTAGCATCTCCATTCAGAGCCACTGGCCTTTGTTCCATCATGGTTTAGGTGTGCTGGCTGAATTGAGGCTGGAAAGCAACCAAAAGCATTTAACCACAAGAGGAACACCAGCAGTGACACAGCCCAGAAAGCAGGAGCAGACTACAGAGCAGTTGACGTGCAGAGCTCAATTTTAAGCCTAATTTGAACACTGAATGAGGCACTGGTATCTCAGCTCCTCTGTAGAGTCTCTTCTCAGTCTGCTGTTTGTGCTCTATGGACACAGTATAGTGGGGTGTATATATAGAATATCCAGTGAAAAGGCAGCTTTGTGCAACTGGTAGGGGCACTGCAGGGTGACGGGAAGTGTCTGGCTTTGGTGCTGAACATAAAAAGCTGTCTTCATATCTGTGTTCTGGGGAGCTGATCAGATATTTTGTGTCATTGCAGCTTGAAGAACCARTTTCAGAGCTGGCATTTCAAATTGCCTGATGGTTTAACCTGTTCCATTTGCCCATAAGAGAAGGATGCATTTCCTTTGTTCGTGTTGCCTTGTTCATCAGTAAATRTAAAGCAGATTGTAAAATTAGACCTGCTTGAACTAACATTTGTAGCTATTCATTCATTCATTCATGTACAAACCGACCCCCTGATGTTGGTGCAGCTTTTTTTCTACACCAGAGAGAAAAATAAGAACAGCGAGTCAATTAATATTCTCTTTTCTTTGTGAAGTGTTAGTGAAATATTTAGATATCATGGAAATTAATGTCAATATGGTGAAAAACTGTTTAGAAGGTGTTTAAGAAGTTAAATGTAGTCCTGTAGGCAGCTTTGTTGTGTTCCACCRGAGGCTTCTGCTTTTTCCATTGCTCCCAGTGTGATGTTTAGGATGGACTTTACAGATTCCCAGGAGTGTAGAGATGGCCCTGAGCTGAGTCAGGTGAGACCAAAGGTTGTCTGAGTGCTGAGCCTGATGTATATTTTTGCCATACCGAATGTGATAGAAACCTTTGGTTGGTTTTTAGGCCTGCTGGACATGGAAGGGGTTMTAATCCTGGTTAAATCCTAAATCCCGGACCTGTTTGCCTTTTTTTGAAAGGACTTCTCTTTCTGTCTTTTTCAGGCATGGTTCAGAAACTTGACCAGAAGCTGCCTGTAGCCAACGAGTATCTGCTGCTGTCAGGCGGCGTGCGGGAAGGTGTGGTGGACATTGACCTGGAYGAGCTGAATGTTTATGCCCGAGGCACCGACTATGACATGGACTTCACCCTGCTGGTGCCCGCGCTGAAGCTGCACGACCGCAACCAGCCGGTGACRCTGGACATGCGCCACTCGGCCCTGTGCCACTCCTGGCTGAGCCTGCGCCTGTTCGACGAGGGMACCATCAGCAAGTGGAAGGACTGCTGCACAATCGTGGACCATATCAATGGAGCTACCAATTATTTCTTCTCCCCGACAAAAGTTGCGGATTGGTTTTATGAATCCATTAGCATCGTCCTCTCTGAGATCCAGAAAAAGCCCCAACGAGGGATGCCAAAGGTGGAGAAGGTAGAAAAGAACGGGACTATCATATCCATCATTTTGGGAGTGGGCAGCAGCCGCATGCTGTATGACATTGTCCCTGTGGTGTCCTTCAAAGGCTGGCCAGCGGTGGCACAGAGCTGGCTGATGGAGAACCACTTTTGGGATGGRAAGATCACAGAGGAGGAAGTCATAAGTGGGTTTTACTTAGTGCCTGCGTGTTCCTACAAGGGGAAGAAGGACAACGAATGGAGGCTGTCATTTGCCAGGAGTGAAGTGCAGCTGAAAAAGTGCATCTCCAGCAGCCTCATGCAAGCCTACCAGGCCTGCAAAGCCATCATCATCAAACTGCTGTCACGCCCCAAAGCCATTAGTCCATATCACCTGCGGAGCATGATGCTGTGGGCTTGTGACAGGCTGCCAGCCAGCTACCTGGCCCAGGAGGATTACGCAGCCCATTTCCTCCTGGGTCTCATCGATGATCTCCAGCACTGCTTGGTCAACAAGATGTGCCCCAACTACTTCATCCCGCAGTGCAATATGCTGGAGCACCTCTCCGAAGACACCGTCATGCTGCACGCGCGCAAGCTGTCCTCGGTGCGCTCCGACCCTGCCGAGCACCTCCGAACTGCCATCGAGCACGTCAAAGCAGCCAACAGGCTCACCCTGGAGCTCCAGCGGCGGGGCAGCACCACCAGCATCCCCTCCCCGCAGTCGGATGGAGGGGACACCAACCAGCCTGATGACCGRTTAGCCAAAAAGTTGCAACAGCTAGTGACTGAGAACCCCGGGAAGTCCATCTCTGTCTTCATTAATCCAGATGACGTCACGAGACCCCACTTCAGAATTGATGATAAATTTTTCTGAGCTTTCGTCAATRTTTCCTGGGATTTTTAATTTTGTTTTGTTTTTAAAAAACTCTTGCAGTGTGCAGATTTTTTCATTTGGTTTTCCTTGATGACTTAGTCTCTTGGTTTTTACATATCCAGTGTAGATTGGATCTGTTGAGAACAATCTAAATAAATTATAAATCCTGGTTCTGCAGGACGGTGCAGATTTTGAGACAGTATATTACTATTTCATATGCTGCTTTGATTTTTTTCACCCACCCTGCCCCATTGTCTGTGAGTAGTTTCTAAAGGACAACATGCACCATAAACACAAGCCACAGTATAATGTAGGGGTTTTTCCAAGCTTCCATAATTTATGTACGTTGTTGGGCCTGGAGAAAGGACAACTCATTTTCCGTTGCTTCAGAGATTCACCTCTTTTTCCATGAGCTTCCATCACCCTAAAGAAATGAGGAGAGACTGGGTTGGAAAGCACTACTGGTAATTTGACGAGGCCAAATCTACTGGGCTGAAGCCCAATTCATCTGTTCTTTACACCTCTCATACTAGGGGAGAAAGCTGACTTTAAAGATGATAATGATGCAGCTTTTTGGGGAAAGAGTTGTTTCTGTTTTGATCTACTTTTTGAATGTAATTGTTCATTAATTGGACCTTGTACAGTCCAGAGGGTTGTTTCTGCTGCTTTTCCATGCGGAATAAGGTTATGGAATGTTAGTTTTAGTGTGTGTAATTATTCAAAGCCTTATTTAAATTCTGTTAAAGAACATACCATTTTAAATGTAATTGCACTAATGAAATCTCTGCCATTACCTCAGTCCCACTGTTTGTGTTCCTTTCATGAATTAGCATCTGTTATTAGGTCTCAATATTGCTGTTTGCTTGGGACCCCTGAGGTCTCATGGTTTCAGGTGATTTCTTGATTGTCTTTTGTAAAAGACTCTTCCTTGTTAGCCTGGCTATGTGTGAGCAGTCASAGTTTTGCATTGGCATATTTCTTTGGATGCGTATTGTGTGTTGCAGTGCATATTGCATTAATATGTATTGCATGTTGTTGAAACAGGTTTGCCATTAGATAAGGATGTAATGCTCAAGCAGTGGTATGTGCAAAGTGAATCAGCCAGACCTCGAGCAAAGGAGCTGCCTGGCTTCTCTAATGCATGTATTAGGCCTGATCCTTTCTGGCAGTTATCGTTCCCTGGACTCCTGAGAACTTTCTGACTCGCCCTGGGACGTGGGAGATCTTACTTCGGTCTCATGTTTGCAAAAGTTGTGTTTGTATGTAAACTTGTGGTGCAAAGTAGCCTTGAAAAACACATACACTTTTCTTCTGTGTGTAGGATAAGATGTATGGTAACAAGGGTTAGTCTGAGCCAAAAATAATTCCGTGAGTTCAAGGATAGAGTGACTTATTGTGGCTGGCTGGCCAGTGACTGATATTTAGGCCTTAAATCAGCAATTTGGGCTTACTGATTATCCCAGAGACGCTGTTCTGATCCAAACTTGATGCATGTGTTAAAATGTGATTATTAGAGCAGGTTGAAGTATTTTTTAAATATTTGACAGACAAATGAGGTGCATATCTAGTAAATTCTAACTGATAAAAATTGTGTATGAAAAATGTGTCACTTTTTCAGCCCAGCCTTTCTGGTAAAGACACCAGGCTGGTGGAGCAGCACACCAACAGCTTTGGCAACTGCTTTATTAGATGGCAGGGAGGTTTCAATACCTGATCTAGTGCCCAAGTCATGTCTTAAAACAAAACTTGAGCTCCTCAATCTCTTGGGCGTAACTGAAAACTTCACCCCATTGCTATAGYCAAGATGTTCACATTTACCTGAATTTACTGTTACCCACTTACAAGAAGCTCTCAGAAGTTGCTGGCCTGATGGAGTGGAMGAGGATTTAACCTTAAAGCACAACTGGCTCAAGGTCATGAGCCCCAGTGCAGCTGCAGTTCGGTTTGGGGAAGGACATGGATTGACTTCAGCAGAAGCAGAACTGAGTCCTACCTGTGTGGCTATTGCCAAAGATGAGTCTCCATGTAAACCTGTGTAACCTGCCTGGGGGAGGCAGGRGAAACAACTGGGAATCCTCTCCACAAGTGCTTGGAAAATGCAGATTTGTTGAAATGKTTTCCTTCCCAGTCTCTGGGGCTTCTGTTTGTTGAAAGAAGAGTCTGGGCTGCAGGATGAAGTTTCCCATCACCACATGAGAAATCTGCTCAGCACAAAGCAGCAGTAGCCTGGCAGGCAGAGTACTCTCCCAGGAGTCCCCTTGTCTGTGCCAGTGCTCCTGAGATATGCAGAAACACAGCCTTCCTCATGCCAGTTCAACGTCCTGGTGACCAGCAGTTTGACTAGTTCAAGCTCTGGTGTGTGCTCCTTTTTTTGGTTTTAATTAAAAAAAACATTTTGAAAAGCATCTGCCTTGTTCTTCCTGCATTCTGTGTGTTGGGTGTTTTTGGTTTTTGGTGGGCTTGTGGTTTTGTTTTTTGTTTGGTATTTTTTTGGGGGGGCGGGTGGGAATGGAGGTTTGGCTTTTTACTGCATTGAAAAGCAGTTTTCCAGGTAGGTTTGTGAGCACATTCCTGGATCATCTGTCTTCCTGAYTTCTTCTGGCTTCTCCCTGTCCTGAGTGATTTCAAAAGGATTGGGACAGTTTGTGAGGGGCTGGCAGTATGCATGAGGTCTCCTTTGTGAGTCTGTGAGTTACTGACTCCTGCAGGGTTAAAAGGGAGGGAATCCCAGCCAAGAGGGTCTGGCAGAAAGATGGAGAGGAAGGAGAAGTGCCCCTCAGAGGCTCCACTTCCCAGTGTGAACCTCCCAGGGCATCCTGGCTCTGCTCTTACTCTTGGAACATGCTGCCTTTGCTCTTTCCTGAGGTTTCTGGCCATTGGCACAATGGGAGGAGCAGCTAATTTGACTGATTCTGGTTTTAAGTTCTGGGAGATGCTGAAAAAGCTGTCACTTCTTCAGGGGGGATCTGAGCTGCTGCAGAGGTGACAAAACTAGCAGCTAGTGGGGGATTACTCTGTGCTGTGTTGGGAGAACTCATTTTAAACCAGAAGGAACAACAGACTAAGAGTTTTGTGCAAGCTTGCTCCTTCAAGCATTTTTTGTGAAGCCTCAGTCACTTCTGTCTGGCTGTGATAAATTGGTTTCTGCGCATATTCCAATACTTTAGCCCAGAGAAGCGTTGGTGCTTTAACCAGAAAACTACCACTGAGCATCAGAGTCAATCTGCAGCAAAACTCCAGCAGGACTTTAACCATTCAAAATAGAAGGAAGTCYTCAAAACCTCTGAAAGAGCTGGTTTATAGTGGTCTGTCTTTTCTGTTGTCATTGTGAGAAATAGCATTAATTTTGATCTAAATTCTTGGGACTTTCCCTGATTGCTTTGTTTCAGTAGAGAGCAGCCTTTTTTTGGCAGCTGTGGTGGTTCTGGGCCGGACACCTGAGCTCTTTGCCCTTCCACTCCTCGGTCTCCTCATGGAGGGCTGTGGGACAGGCTTGTGTCTGTTAAAAATTGACTGAAAGAGGCACTGAAAGGTGACAGTCACAATGAATTCCATTGGGAGACTTGAAAATATGCTTGAAGCAAAGTGTGTGTACTTTTCTGGATAAAGCTGATTGTGGTCAAGACCAAAAGTAAGCAGACATTTATCATATTTTATTAACCCATGGAAAATACAAGTGGCCATGCACAATGCAAGTGAATGCAGCAGARGGAAAGGAAGACAGACTTTGTTAATGATGATTTCTCATAAAAATTTTTTTGCAAGGTGTGCATAGTCAGTGCCTAAAACTGYTTAAAAACATCMATYTGTYCCTTTTTGTGRGTTCRGTGCTGGATACATTTTGCCACTTTKTCTTGTATTAAAGTGACCATGTTGGAAAGGTCACTGGGCAGCTGAGTATAAAAATATTCACATTCTCCTGGCATTGCTCAGTGATTAGAAGTATTCTGCATGCAAATAGCTTGTTCAACTTCAGCAAGTACATCATCTCCCTCCTGCCAGCCTTGCTTGGGGTGAGCTAATGGACTTTTAACATTATACAGCTTGGAGAGCACTGCCTCTAATAGCTCCTGATTAAGCTCTCCAGAAAGGCAAATAACCATCACGGGGCAAAGGCTAAACAAGGGGAGGAGGGAAAAAGAGCACCCTGGCCAAGGGACTCTTGCTGACATGTTTTGGGTTTAGGGACATTCAGATTATATTTAGCACATTTTGGCTTTTGTAAAGCATCTGTCAAGTGAATCCAAATTTATTTCCTCTGAATGCTTTTAGAATAGTGATAAAATAGCCTTCACTCCCTTCTCCTCCTCCTTTGCCATTTATAATCTATTATTTTAGGACTGCTCTTAGGAACTATTGTGTTTTCCTATTATCATTGTCCCTGGCTCAGCATTGTGCTTCCAGGCTGAATGTAGGTTTTKGGGGGTTATTTTTATCTTTCTGGCCTTCTGTGGTAGAGGAGCACACGCTCATTCAGTCTCCAGACAGCCTGATTTGCCTGGCAGAGATGTGGGTGCATATYGGGGGCATCAGGCTCTCTTCAAACTGACTCAGCCCTGTTTTCCCCTCAGTTTTTATGTGTTAGAATATTGATATGGAAGGAATGACTGAGGTCTTGCCAGGCACACAGAAGACACGGTAYGTGATTCTGAAGTCAAGCAAGCTCYGGTGCAAAGTGAACATTGAACTGAGAGAAACAGCCACTTTCTCCCTGATTCTCAACCCCTCTGACTCCTTTGTTTTAGTTTTATTTTGGGGAGGTGGAGAGGAGARAGATGAGCTGCTTTAGTCCACTTCAGTTGTGACAAATCAGCTTTGGCCTAGGATGTTAGGYACTTGACTCATTAATGCCTTTGTCTCAAGGGCTCCTATTGCCTCTGCCCTACTATGACATTGTCAGGACTGGGACTGGGTTTTGTGATTTGTTCAGCCAATTCACCACAGAACTGTGCAATGAAAGGAATGGGCATTTTTCAGCAAGGACCTTTTGTGTCCACCTCCTGCGTGCCAAGGCTTACGCACACAGGGYATTAATTGCCACTTTTGGGGCTGCAGCTGATCACAGAACAAATGCCAAGGTGCTTCTGAGCAAACCAGTCTTCAACCTTCAGCACCCCTTGCAGGGTAGATCTGCTCCTGACCAAAATCTGTGCTCTCAGAGCAGACTTTGGCTGTGTTTGAAGGGTTCAGGCTGGGGCTGCGTACACCAGTGATGCAGGCCAGGGGACAGCTGCCTACAGCTGACACACAAAGAGATAACTCCASTGGTCTGATCTGAAAGAGCACAGGRAAGATAATGCTTCCTGCAGGGAGGCCACTGCCAAGTCTATCCATTCCAGCAGGGTGACCTGTGCAGTGACCAAGAGCAGTCCCCATGACTTATGCCACCATAAAAGCACCCTTGTGTCTCAGAGTTTGTGTGTGCCATGTAACAGTCACGGCTGCTGGGGCTCTTCTGCCTTTTGCCACCATGAGGGATGGACACCAGGACTGTCTCAGGACTAACCCAGCAAGGAGGGCACAGCTGGAGTGGTTGAGGACACACTCCCTCTTTGCACTGAACCCCATCTCTGCAACACCCCCAGAGCTGCAGCAGCTGGTTGTGGCTTCTACGATACAAAACCATTGGTGGGGGCAAAACTGGGATTGACAAGTGCTGTACTTAACCCCTGGACTGCTGTGGGCACCTATAGATGTTATCTTGTGGAATACTTGAGCTGGTTGCACTAACATCATCTCTGCTGCTAATTAAAATGGATGGAACAATGGTGGGAAGACATTRCAGAAAGTTTCTGGATAAAAGCACAAGCCCTCCAGTTAAAGGAAACTCTAAAAATGGAACCCAGCTGTCCTGGATCCCACCAGCCCATTGTGACTGAATCCACCAAGGCCTGTATTACCAGGTCAGTAGTACGAAACCAGTCCTTCAGTTGTTCTTTCTCCAAGGTGTGGTTCTTTGCAGCATCAAAGCCCACTGAAGGCAGAAGGTGAAACCTAGTGCACCAGGAGGTGTGGACAGAAATATGTCTTAACTGTTTCCTCTGGTCTGTTTTGCCCCTGCACCCAGCCTGCCCCATTCCCCTCTCCATCTTTAAATAAACTCTCCAGAGGTGTTCTGCTACACRGTAATGAACTCAGATGAAATGACATTAAATGCTGCTGAATGGAGCTGCATAAATGCCTTGTCATATTTTGTTATAATCACCCAGCGCCACTTCATCGTCTGTGTCATCTGTCTCTCCAGCTTACTTGTGSAGCAGCAAACACCGTGGTGACTGGGCAAAAAAGGAAGAGAAATGCAAGTTCATGTGAGTTGGAGTAAATAATTCAGAGGCACTGGTTGTTGTTCTGACACTCAAAGCTGCCCAAGCTGCCAGGGCATACTGGTCCAGCACGCAGAGAAATCACGCTCTCCCAAGGAAAAGCAAAATATGGAGGAGACTGAGCGAACCCTCCAGGCTGTTAACTTTCCAGCTCATGGAGCAGGTGAAAACTGAGCAGCACGGCTGTGTGGAGGAGCGGAGCGAGGCTGCAGGGTGTGGGAGCAATACCTGAGCACTGGCACCAGTGATTGCACTGCTGTGCTTCATTGTAAAACTGATTGAATACAGTCAGTGCTTCAGTCTGAAAGCCTTTTCTGAATAATAGCTTGAGAGAAAAAGGGTGGGAAAAACCTCCAAAATGCCTAAGAAGCAATGCATTGTGCACARCTTTTCCACAAAGCAGAGGCAAGAGTGAAAAGGAGCTTCACATGAGCAGTTTCAATGTTGTGGTAGACTCGGATTTCCTGCGCAGCTGCCACCTCACAAGGAACCTYACTCGTGCTCTGCTTGGAAGGGGTTTTGCTCTGGCAACACAGCTGTGAAACTTTGGAAAGATGCAGTTTTGGAGGCAAACAGGTGTGACTGGTCCACTGAGCAGCTAGCACAGCTGTGGTTTGTGTGTGCTGCATGTTGAACCCTTTGTGTCCCAGTTTCTTGCCGTATCAATCTTAAAAATTCTCCTTAACAGTGAAGTGTTCCTTAAATCGATACTTTTGTCTGAAATTAAAAGGAAGTCAGTGCAGTGCCACAGTGCGAGGATGAGGCACGTTCAGTAACTCCCACACAGTGTGCCAGAGATCTGCACGGTGTTTGCAGAGCAGGTCCTGCCTGGCTCCCCTTTCTTTCGTGCCCCTCCATCCCTTCACACCCGGCACAGGCAGGAGAGCTCTCAGGCGTGTCTGGAGGTGCTGGGACAGCTACAGCTGCCTGTCCCTGTGATGGGCTCGGGGTTCAGCCCCGCAGAGCAGTCGGTACGTCAGGGTTGGTGTCTCTGTCGCTCTCAGCTCTCCCAAATCCTGTTGAGTGCTCACCTTTCCTTTCAGGCATGAACAATTGCACCTGCCTTGAAGAACAAATGTGTCGTTGCACACAGCTGAGGGGTTATGAATTGCTGTSGTTTGTGACTGGGGGTGGGATTTATGTATCACCAAGATCTGAGTTAATGTGACTATTTGTGCAATCAGACCTGAGGTCCAAGGGAGCAGTGCGGTGTTTGGACAGCTGAGTCACGCCCCTCCAGCATTGCTGGTGCTTGCAGGCACAGACCTGGTCCCTCAAATACTTGTTTAATGCTACTGCCATATAATAACTCACTGCAGAGGYTGTCTGCACTGACCTGCTCTCTCTTTCCATGGCGCTGATGAGACTACAAGCAGCTCCCATTTCTGGGAAAAGCTCTTTTAGAGCCAGCTCGGGTACCTCTCGTCTGCATGGCATTTGCCAGGTGGGAAACATCCACTCTGCTTGCAAAGCTGAGTAATGTCTTGCAGCAGAATTGCAGCCTCCCAGTCCTTACTGAAAATCACCTTCTCATCTCATCTGCCCTGGTATTGTCCCTTCACACATCTGGCAGGAAAAGGCATTATTTTGGGGTCAGRGTAATGATGGGGAAGGTATCTGCTSTTGKCAATTTTGCACGCAGTTCTTCAGCAAATGTCCAYGTTTGCCAGCCTAAATTCAAAAGAATTTGAGAGGGGCATGAGGACAGAATAGCAACAMAAATTAATGAATGTGTTTGTAAAATAATCTCCTGTATGCATAACTCACTTCTAATACCTGATTCTCAGTCTAGTCACAGAGGGGTTGTGTTGGTTTGCATTCCTGCAATCACTGAAATTCCTTTGCAGTCAGTTAGAGACAGGACTTTCTGTTAAATATATATAGTACTTCTCCAGGTTCATTTAAAGAGAGTGATAATATATCATTGCTCCCAGTGGGGACATAGCTGCCTCATAGCTTATGTCTGCTGTCAGGCATTAAAGCTGGGCTTGAATGGTGGCAATCGATAGTGGAAATGCAGCAGCTGAAACTGTTAAGTGCAGCTCTAATGCTCCTTATGCAAACCCYAACTCTCTCCAGAGAGCACACCTGCTCAAACAAGCAAAGCAACACGATTGACTCTTCAGTTTCCCAAATGATTTCCCAATATTTCCTGTATTTTTTTGTGGTTTGCATATCTTATGGGAAAAAAAAAAAAAAAAAAAAAAAAAAAAAAAAAAAAAAAGACTTGCTGAAACTGCAGAGGGTAGTAGTAGTTAAAATTAAGAAAAGAGCACTTCTCTTTTTGGGACAAATGTTCTGTTGCTCACACACTCAAGGACAGGTGGGCTGTCCTGGGCTATCTCCAGGCCTGTCAGGACAGAGCTCAGTGGGTTCTGTCCCCCTCCTCTCATTATGCACTCATTAGTGCCTTCCAGCTCCTTATCTTGATCCTGACCAAAGCAGGTCCCTGTCCCTGGCTCTCAGGCAGAGCTGGTGCATGGCAGTCACATCCCCCTGTMCCCAGCATTGCCAGCCACTCACCAGCCACTCAGCCTGGAGCTGGACCTGGCTGCCTGTGTAGCCAAGAACCCGCTGCTCACAGCAGCTTTACAGGAGCTGCATGTCCTCAGGAGTGCCAGGAATGGACCTGGAATGTGCTCATGCTGAAAAACARTTCATCTGCTCTGAACACACAGCTGACACGTGGAGGGAGACCACTGTTATGACAGGCTGGCCCTGAGGGTCTGGGATCACCGTTTTATTCCATCTGTAAGCTGAAGCAATTGCAGTAATRACCTCCTTCCTCTGTCACACACAGAAAAGTGAAATAGAAGGAGAAAAAMAAAAAGCTTTGTTTTCTTATTTCTTTCTGCAGGGCAGCCCTGACYTTCCTGGCTCAGCTGGCCATGGTTGTGCCTGAGTAGGTTCATCGTTCCCAGCTGGAGCTGGTCCCTGCTCAGCAAGGCTGGGCACAGGTGAGGGGCATCAGCACAATGAGGCAGAGCAGGGCTATAAAAAAGGAAAGAGGGCTGATGCAAGTTGATGTTGGGGAAGCCTCGCTGCTCTGAAGGTGACTGGATGGGGGCTGCAATCAGAGGAAGGTTAGCGATGGAGGGGAGGTAAGTGAACCTTTTTGTGGTATTTGTGTGGGAGGTAAGTGAACCTTTTTGTGGTATTTGTGTGAGTCTGTGCACTGTGAAAAGCAGTTCTGTGTCCTGGGTCTGCTCCCTGAGGAGCTTCAGGCAGGCCCTGTGGTTGTGAAAGGGATAGAGCTTGAGCTGTGATATGGTGGAAAAKGTGAACTCTCATTTTGGTGGGAGTGTGTGCTTGCCTTTCTCACTGCTCCATTTCCTCTTATCTAGAGATTACAGCAGAGCTGTGAGYAATCTTGTGAGCTGAGGAAGATGAAAAGCCGGGATTTGCTTGTGTATTCTGGGAGCTGGGGTGCCTAGAGAGCCTGAGGCAATGTTCTGGGAATTTGAAGCAGGAATTGTCCTGCTGCTGGCTCTTTCCCTAGGAAAAAATCAAGGAAACTAAACAAGGACTTAGTGTGATTGCCTTCCAGATGTGCTCTCTGGAGGAGTCTGGTTTGGGGAGAGTTGAGCAGGAAAAATCTGCTTTATCCTGAAGCCAAATGGCCTGTTGGGAAATCCTGTTGGGCTTGAGTTGTTTGAACCTGTTGGTTCCTTGTGTGGTAACACTGCTGAGCCTGCACACTTCCTTGTGTGTGTGGGGAATTGTGAGGGCCCATCCCAGTACACACTCAGCTTTGTTTGCTACTATCACTAGTAAGCTGGACATTAGCAGACACTTTTCAGTGGTTCTAAACCCTTCTGAGGCGTCACAGAGAGAAGGTGAATTGTTCCYTTGGCTTGGTTCCAAGTGTTGGAAAGGTGCATTCACTTAAACTGTGAGTTGAGGGAGCCTGTGCCTGCAAAACAGTCTGTCCAAGTGCTTTGTGTCTGTGCTCCAGGGGCTCACTGAATGTATTTTGGGTGCAGGTGTGTCTGTGAGCCCTGGTTCTGCTCTGGCTGGCCTCAGGGGCTCTTTGCTTTGCAGAGTGCCTCTGCAGAGTCCAGAGTTTGCCCAGCTGGGCCCTAAGTTCTGTTGATCAGGTAAATTCATGAGCTTSGCTGTTTCATTCCTTGAGGGAAGTGTTGCCTGCAGGTTGGCTTTGGATTATCCCTGCCTGAAACGCTTGTAGGAATGACTTCACTGACCCAGACAAGGTGAGAGTCATCAGCAGAGCACAGGTGTGCCTTTTAATGCTTGTGCACAAGTGTCCTGGATTGTGCTGTTAGAGCCCTTGCTGCCTCCTTCAAGTGACCACATTTATAAAAGCAGAAACTAAGCAATGCAGCCTGATTTTTGGCTTGTTGTATTTTAAAGACTGTAATTCTTTCACCGTGCTACACCACCTTGTTTCTCTGCCTGTCTCAAAGAAAAGAATGGCCTGGTAAAGCAAAGTCCTGTTCTGGAGAAGTGTTTATACCACAATTCCTATCCCGTTGCTCCAGCTCTCCTTGCCTGTGAGTGTGGCTAAGGGATGTGGTTATACTGCCCATCTCTGCTGATCCCTGACAGATGAGAGGGTTATGCTCACAGTTTTGCAGCTGCTGTCTGATTTCTTAGTGAAGCCCTCATGTGACTTATCTTGAGAATGCAGAGACAAGGGAAATATTGCCTATGGGTGACTTGTAAAAAATGCAAACAAAACTCCAAAGAAGCAAATCCACCAAGTGCTRGAGAGGCTCTGTAGGCCCTGAAGTAAGAATTTCTTAATGGGAAGTCTCCTATCCACAGGATAGCTTCACTGTCATTGCCTTCTGCATAGCCTGAGTAATACATCAGTGGAAGTGGGCAGAAGTCAGAATTCTCAGAATTTTGGTGATAGAGTATGAAAAGAAAAGCCACTGCTTTCTTTCTCCTKTGCTCTCCATCCTATGAGGCTCTAACAGCTGCCTTTACCTACCATTTTCCTTTATAGGTGGAGAATGGGAGTTTCTCTTTTCTGTATWCCAGCCTCTGGTTCAATGTGCAAACCTAATTGGAAGGGTGTTTTTTTCTTATCTACACTTGTTTTACCTGATGGGTTTAGGTGTATGATGAACACTCTSACCATAAATGTACTCCCTTCTTGTGTCTGACTCAGCCAGCTGCTGTTCCTGTTTCCTATCCCTGACAGTGAATGAGGGCTGTTGATTTCTATGTGGAGATGAGCTAAATCAGCAGTGATGCTCCAGATTTTGTGCTTTTTTGTAGTTGCTAGAGGATGTGGTTATCCTGGGTAAAAAGTCATCACCCCTCGTGGGAGATAAGGTTGTTTCATGCAGCCATTTTTATTATTGAAATGATAGTACCCTATTACCTTTGAGATTTTTAACAATGCAGAGAGATAGTATTGCATGACCTTGCTTTTGGCAGTGACTATGAACTGAAGGYAGCCAGCAATGTTTKCAAYTGTTCTTAGCTCAACTTCTYCCTTCCCAGTCCTCTTTTTCCTRTTTGCCCTCGTAATTGGAGATAAGRTGGACCCACACAGTTTTGCAGCATCAGAAATGTCATCTAGACATCTTTTCCATGAAGCACATTTCTAACATGCCCTTCAAACCCAAGTCAGATGCCTACAGTCTATTTTCTGTGAGCTGCCTGGAAAAAAAATCTGAGCTGAAACTATTGAGGGATACATGTTTGAGGGACACCTGGAGGTGTCTGATCTTCTCACAAAAACAGCACAATGCTTCACTGAAAAGCAGCTTTGCTCAAGGACAGCTTTATCCTCTTCCTAAAAGGAGATCAAACTCCTCCTAGGAGGGCAGGCAGGGGCCACTAGGGACTTTGATAAGGTGATGAAAGCCTCTAAGTGTTTTCATTTTTTTGAGCAGAACAGGAGTTCAGGCTGTGCAGATMATCAGAAGAGATTTTAAAATACCCTCTCATGCTGTCTGTGAACAATGGAGGACTAGGTGAAAGATTGGGTTCATTTTCTGTCTTTGTGCCCTATCCAGGCCATTTTGTTGCTGAACAAAAACCCTGCTTGCTGTGCAATGAGAGCTAAGCAAGTTCAGGTTCCCAAAACTGGATCTTCTTTTCAGAACATCACTGAACTCCTACCTTMTATTCCAGAATGAGAAACTTGTAGAACCATGGGGAGGAAAGTCTTGGCTGAGAGGAAGCCAGACTGGCAGCGGTGAGCAATTACATTCAGGTGATAAGCAAGAAATTTTGACAATTGTGATATTGAAATCCTCCAAGCAGAAAACAATTCTGATTTCCAGAACTTGTCCCTATCCTCAGGATCTCCCTCTTGGGAGGTTTCATGGCTACCTACAAGCATATATGTTATTTGGCAAGGCTAAGGCCAAGGAAATGGAAAGTCTGGAGGAGGGTCAAGGGAGGTGTCCAGACCAAAAAAAAGCTATTTGGACATTGCCATTCCTTTGAGACAGATGAAGCTGCRTGTAGCTGCTCCTGACAGATGGATTGAGAACTTGAGGCTTTATTAAAAAACCAAAGGTGTAGATTTTAATGCCTGTAAATACTCAGTGAGTTGTTCAGATAAATGATTGCTCTGAAATTGTGGTTGTGCTGATTTTGGGGGTTCTTGGGAACACAGCAGTTATTCAAACTCTACTGCATTTGACTGAAACTGTATGCTCCTTAGCTTTACCCTGTGCACAAGTCTCTAGGGTGTTTGAATCCTTTAAGTGGTCAAAATGAGATGTAATRCTCTGGAATGCCCTGGCTGAGTGGTCAGTGAAATCCTGTGTTGTGAGGCCCAGTTAATGCTGGGTTATCCAGATTAGACACTGCATCTGATTATCCTGCTGATAATCCTGCCCTCAGTAATTTAATCAGGATGGGGATTGCAAGGCCAGGATCAGGCAGAAATAATGGGTGATTGCCCCCCTGTGCATCTGTGGCACTTGGAACTCCTTGTTTGTGGCAATATCTGTAATGCATTTAAATAAATAAACCTGTGTGGTGGTGCTCTGTTGGCACTGGCACTGCAGTGGGAGTCTCCTGGTGTTTCTCACTGCTTGTAAGGGAGAGGTTGGTTATCAAGTGGTTTGGGAGATACAGAGATTCCTATGTTTACTTTCTTTGAATTCTCACAGTGTGTGAGGGCCCGGTTATGTGATGCCAACTTAAATGAATTGAGATGGTAAAGAGAATGATCCAGTCCAGTAAGAGGARCAGATGGTGTCAGCTGAGGCAGGACTCCTTGCCTACTGCTACAGTGGGTGAAGTGATCCATGTCCTGATCCCATCTCTGGCAGTGTGGGTTGGGAAAGAAGCTGCCTGGGCATGTAGTGCCTGAAATGGGGCCTGTGTGCTTGTTACGGAATTTGGTCCAAAAGGCAGGGATTTAGATTCCGGACACCTGGAGCACCAGGTCCTACAGAAGAACTGGTAACCCATTTATTTAGCTCCCCCAACCAGAAATTAAATATTGGGTAAGCCACCTAAACATGTACACATGTGATTAAGACCTGCAAAAGGGAAAATAAAAAGACAACTTTCTTCATGTACTGAATGAAMCTAGGTCTAGCAGCTAACAGAATCTCACTCAGGAATAATTGTACTTTGAGATTTGGGGTAATGGGTGTGCTTGGAGCAGTTCCACGCATAGCTGAGTGCCACAATCTGCACTGGGCTTTTACCACGGTGTCTACATGCGATCTATCGGAAGGGCATTGGAGAAGCGCCAAAACGAATTTACAATGTACATTTTTACGTTCTCGGAGAGGTGTCAGATCTGTATCGAGTGCAGCCCCGCATCCTCCCCAGGGCTGTTGAGGCCGAGCTGCCGCCGGTCCCATTCCCGATCCCGCCGGGAGAGGGCGGCGGCGCGCCCGGTCCTGGGGACCGTCCCGAAGCGGGCTCTGCTCTGCTCTGCGGGGCAGCTGCGGCACCCGCTGTGCTTCGGCACCGGGCTCTGCAGGGCTGGAGAGCGCAGGGAAAGGAAGAGTGGGGGGGGAAAAAAAACCCCAGCCAGGAGAGAATGGGTGCTGCAGGAAAGGGAGGAATAGCAGGTGGCCGCGGGCAGGGAGATGAGCTTTCCCTTCATGTGGCAAACGTGGCTCGTGTCTTTGTGCAGATGCCAGAATTGCAGTGCTTCGTGCACGTAGGAGGGCTGCAGCCGGGGAACGGGGGAGACGGCTTAGCTGGAGCTCGCAGCCGGGATCTGCCTCGGGAAGGAGCCTGCACGCACTGGCCCGCGGGTTCAGTTCGGCGTCACTCCTACCCGGGCTGTCACCTCAGAGGTGGAACTCAGCCCGCCACTGAGGATGTTCTTTAGTTGCTGACATGTTCGTGATGTGGGAAATCTTCAGGATCAAGCAGTGTTTCCAGCAAATGCTTTTATTTTGGAGCCCTTTGATGGCGCTTTCTTGTTGCTGACAGGAAAACATCTTCCCCTGGAAAACAATTCCATTGCTTTTCTCACTTGCTGACTCTTTTTTTTTTTTTCGGTTTTTTTCCTGCTGCTACTTGGCTGCACATCCCATTACTTGGTGTTTCTAGTGCTCTCAGCCTTGACATTGCTTCTTGTTTCCTTGCTGTCAGTCCTCMTGTTCTCTTCAGCTGATCTCCTCTCATCCTGGACCTCTTGCATCTCCACTGCAATGTGGATCTTGTTGATTCCCTGTCCTGGTTCACTCTAGCCTGGGCTTCTGCTCCTGTTACTTGGAGGGTTTCAAACCATATAGCTGTGCTGAGTGTCCTAAACTTTTTTTCAGTTTTGCCACCTTGCTGACTAAATAGTTTTCCTTCTCTAGCCTTCTTGTTGGCATGGAATTCAGTCACAACTGGCTTCCTGCCACCTTGAGTCAGTCCAAACCTTCCTCCTCTGCCTTCATTTCTTTTTCTGACCAAAATCTCTTCCACTTCTTCCAAGMTTAAAAAGAAATGCAAGATGATATGCTCTCCTTTCTTGTCCTTGTCTCTTGGATGTGAGCACCGGCACCTTCTCCCGTCTTCCAGACTCCCTACATCTATTCCTATCCATGCTGTTATTCTTTCCCTTCAGCCCACCCTCTCTTCTGGCAGCTCTTCCTTAAAAAACAAACTTGCTATTCAAGCCCCYACATGTTTCTCTAAATACTGCACCTTGACTTGCAAAGTGCCTTCTTCAGTCAGCTCTTCTTCCCTCTCTTGTCCTTACTCTTGCCACTTGGGATGTTACTCCTCYGTTCTTCCCTTCCCTCCCTAGACTGCTATCCACAAAGTTCCTTGGAGGATGCTGTTCTTCCCTTTGGCCTTTTCCAATCTAAATTTGTTCAAGTGTCCTATATCACTCTGTCCTTGGGCTCKTTCTCTCCTCTACACCTTATTTGACTGATCTGATCCAAGCAGTAAATTGCCTTTGTGGTTGCCTTGTCCCCTCTCCTCAGTCTGAGAACAGGAGGAGAGAGGTTTGTCTGGATGATCTCTGTGCAGATCCAGGTGTTTGCTTCAATCAGAGCTTTTCAGTGTCCTGTCACCTCCAGTCCATTCTTGTTTTTCTGGTGACAACTGACATTGCTGTAAGGTCCTCACTTAACTGGAATGTGGCACTGGATTCTCAGGTCACAGCTATTTTAATGCACACTGTGTACAGTTCCTTCTCCCACACCACACAAACCTTCACTGGCATTTTTTTTTTCCTGACACATTTTTTTCCCCTTTGATCCCAGGCTCTTTCCGTCTTTGCTGAATGTTGATTTCAAGGTGATCCTTTCCCTAGCTTAGAAAAAAATGTCCCTTGGAGTTGGTGTTTCCACAAACCTGACCCCTAATACAGCAAATGCTGTAAAAACACCCAAGGGGTAACTGCTTTCTTTTTTTCACCATTCAGTATCTGTGCAGCTGGTCCTCTGAYAAGAGAGGAAAGTCCTCTTAGCACTGTTTGCTGAAGTTGCTGCTTGGTTCTGATATTTAAGTTGTAAAGGGTAACCACTTTGACTAAGAAACAGAAATACACTTTTTCCTCATCAGTCAGCWAAGAAGTGCTGGGCAGGAAAGCTTAATTTTGTGTGGTAGAAAATGAGATTTTGGGAAAGGATGATAATGATTCCATTTGGACCCTCCTCGAGTCAAAAGAGATAGGCTTTGGGCATGGCTGGGATGGGCAGTGGCAGGACTGTGCTCCTGGACTGGCTCAGCTGTAATGGCCAGCATGGCAGGTGTGTGGAGCACTGACAGCTGAAAAGCTCTGCTATTCCAGAGCTTCTGGCCACAGCAGGATCTTCACAGGCAAAGATGGAAGATGGGCAGAGAAACTGGAGCCTGTCTGATCTCACCTAGGTGTTGAGTGCTTCCAGGACTTGGTTCTTGAAAATGCCTCTCAAACCCAGCCTGGACATTTTTCCCATCAAGGAGAATCAGCCTCTCATACTTAACACATTTTAAGCTCTGTAGAATAAAGGAAGATTCTTCCCAGGAGCACGTGGCTGTTCCAACTCAGGGCTGCACTCGCTGCAGTCTATTTGAACATCTAACAGGCAGCAGGTCACAAAAGCTGCCCATGATCTCAGTCTTGCTTCATCCTTTGTTGAAAGGTCTGCAGCAGAGCAGAGATGGAGAACTGCTGTAGAGTGAAGTGACTTGCTGGCTACACTGAGTGCAATTCCAGATTCTTCCTTGAGYCTCCACTATTTTCTAAATTTATATTTTACTGTCACTTTGAAAATGCTGCTGCAGTGTTTAGAAAGGAGAGTTGTACTCACTTGCTGAGCTCCTTCTAAGGTGTCATGCTTTGCAAGGCTTGGGTTAAARGTATGAGCTTTGGTGAGGCAGGTGAACTCCCCACCAGGGAGTTTTACTCCTAAGGTAAAACTCCTTTAGCTTTACTCCTAAGGACTGTTCTTCCTGTTCTTTCAGGTGACAGTGAGTTCACATAGGATTGCCCTCTGCTTTTCTCATTTTCCCCTCTTCACTCCTCTTCCCCTTGTTTTCTATTGCACATCTCACTTTGATTTGAATTTAATTTCTCACTATTTTTCATGACACAGGCCARGAGGAGTTTAAGCTGTGAACTGGTCCAGCCAAAAGGCTGTCAGTGGTGCTGGTATCAAGCAGTGCTTATCTGTCTCTTGTATTTGAACAAACTGAGTTTCAGCCTGAAATATCACAGAGATCCAAGTCCCTGAGGCATKGAAGAGCTGCACTATGAATACACTGATGATAATAGTCTTGGCTCTGCCTGTTTTATTGCATTTGTTGTTTTCTAACATTCTGGAAAACATAGCATTAAAATGAGCAGRGTAAACACAGACATGGAAAAAGATGTTGGAGCTGGATAGGAGATGACTCTGTGCTTGAGGCTCTATTGTCCCCTACCTCAGGGTCACTGGAGCAGTCTGACACATGCTTAGAATTTTGGGGGATGTCAGTTGGCATTGAGCAGCCACCTTAGGAGGTATATCAGAACTGTGGTGTCTGAGGGCARAGATCAGTTCTAGAAATGGCTTTTATGGGGTAGGAATGAGGCAAAGAAATTTCTTTCTGGGCCTYGGCAAAGGTCAGCTTGCCATGTTTTCTTGAAATAGCAGATAAAGAATGTGAATGCTTCTCAGCCCTGATGGCTGTAGATTAGTGATGAGCTAATAGATTTTTTTTCTTTAATTGTAGGAAATAGGCATAGGCAAATAGGATTTTAAGGTGAATAGTYTATTCTCTGCAAGCATTCAAGCACCTGGCTCTTAGGAGGGCTGAGCTGTCAGCAGGAAGCTCTTTCCTGCCTCTGCCCTGTAAAGTTTTTTTTTTACTTTTTTTGTGTATCTTGGTAATTCCAAATGCATGTMATTACCTTTTCTAATCAAGTCAAAAAAAGACTAGAGCTTAAGGAGCCCCAGCAGCTAATTTTCATATTTTATCTACTTACATGGAAGTCTTAAGCTTTTATAATTGTATAGTAACCTGACTTCAGACACCTTCCCTCCATCCCCATCTGGTTRAGGAGGAGACAAAGTTATTTACTCTACTGAGTAACAAGAACTGAGAGTTACCCTTGAAAACACAAAGCATTTTTCTTCAAAGCCTAAGAACAAATTCCTTCTTCCATAGACTTTGGTGAGCTCAGGATGCTCTGTATCTCACAGAAAACTAAAACTGGGAGCTGAGCTGTGTCAGATCTAACTACTGTTAAAATCAATATCAAGATGCTTGTCAGTGTAAATGGGTGTATATATATATGGATGTTTGTGGAGAACAGTAGCAGAAGAAAGCTGGTGCTTGTACCAGCCCAGTGAGGATGCTCAGAAGGAACTGCCTCTGTGTCAATAASAGGATGGTTCCCCCATCCATGATTATCTCCCATAGTAATTTTTGACTTGGTAGCAAGTAATTGCAAAATCTCTCCCCTGTTTCGGTGCTTTTGTGACATTAGTGCTTTTTCCTTTATTAATATAATACTGACGGATTAATCTTAACAACATTTAATCAATAATTTTATGTAATTAAACTCTGTGCTAGCTCAAAGGCTGTAGCTTACTTTGGTCTTTATTTCACACAGCAGCTTCTAATGCACTTGCTCTGCTTCTAGCARCTACTTGGATGATGTAAGGAGCTGACATCAGCTGATGATGCAGTTATGATTGGTGTTTTGGTCATAATCAGAAGCTATGTACATCATCAGGGTGATGGAGCTGATTCTACAGCTTGTAGAGTGGTTTTTTTTGTATTTTACTCTACCTATATTATTAAAAACTTGTGGTCTCTGTTTACTCCTCTTTCCCCCAATGTGTTCTTTGCTTTCTCAGTAGTGTTAGAGGTCCTTCCTGCTGCTGCTGTGTCATGGCCTACTTTCTTGGAACCTGCTGCTCTGGCTTGTGCTTATCTGAGCACAACTCATGGCACGTGGACATCTTCTGAGCATGGTGCAGTACAGAGCTGTTTTCTTTTTCTGTCCTTAAGGAATCTGCTCTGCTGGCTAATGATGGCAGCTAGCTAACAATGCCCATTGGTGGCTTTGGGTAGATGCTTCAGAGTTCAAAGAAGCACTTTCAGAAGCTTTGGCTTAGTCTTGGTCCCCACTGCAGCTGGCTTTGGGGTTAGGCCCACACTGAACATCAAGGTTAGTAGTTATTCCTCCCCCTTGGCCAGAACTCAGTGTAGTTTTTGATTGAGCAGTTCATTGTCTTTAAGACCTTTAAAGGGTGGGCAGGACATTGCTGTTCTGTCACCTGCAGTGGGAGCAGCTCAGTCTCTAGCTGGGTGCTGAAGCTGGCTTCTGGGCAGTTTGGGAACAGGCTGAGACATTGGTACCTCGATTCACGCTCCCTTGAAATGAAAGTGAGCCAGCTTGTGTCTGGTTTTGTGTAGAGCTTGGTACGGGAGACGGTAGATCGCCTGGCCCTTGAGATTGTGTGTGTTTGCCTGGGCTTGTTGCTGTTTAGGATGTTCATCACCAGAAACTGGCACTGGGCAGAATATATCCCACCACTGCAAGCTGCTCCCTGCTGGCCCTTCCAGCCTCACACAAAAGTGCCCCACGTAGGCATGGCASTGTGTGGCAATGTGCACAGCATCACAGGCTGGCTGGTGTCTCTGCCCTGTGAATGGAGGTTCCCTCTCAGAGGAGGAGGCTCTGTGCCAGGGTAGCAGATGGGCAGGAGCAGCAGCAGCTGGGAGACCATGTATGATCRTCATGCGGGCTTACGGTCTGCAGCAATGCCAAAACGGCCACTTGGCTTTGTCCTGGCTGTGCTCAGGGCTGTTTCTAAGCCAGCAGCTTGTGGAAAGGTACAGGGGCAGGCAGGGCCCAGCATCTACCATCAAGGTGGGAAGCAGCAGGTTCCTCAAGGGCTGAAGGCCTGGGTAACATTTCTGTTTGTGTCTGGATCACCCTGTGAGAGCAGCCAAGCTGAGCCCTTGTGTTCCCTCTCCCCTGTACAGCCTGAGCTCTTTGTCAGATAGAACCTTTCCTTCACTGGCAGGAGCTTACACTGTCCCACTACCCTGGGGACAGCTCTCTGCTGTTCAGAGTGAGTCAGTCTGCTGGGGTGGGAAGATCTTCAGCAGCACAAACTGAGCAGCAGCCCTGCTGATCAAACAACAATGCAGGCAGCCATGACAAAGCCTGTGTTTGCAGCCCCACAGAAACCACTCAGGACTAACATCAGGAGGGAGTAACTCTGCCTTTCCCAAACAGCCATCTCCTTGCCGTGATGGGACCAAGGATATGCTGAGAAATTTTGGGAAGGTGGGGTCAGCACAGGGTGGTTTGTGCTTGAATTGAGCCACCTTCTTATTTGTACCGTGATTCCAGCTTACTCCCAAAGCTTGGATGTGTGGAGGAAACAACCCTGGCACCCTGTGGACTTGGTACACTAGAGTGGCACTTCAAAGGTTCTTCTTCCACCTTGGCTAAAGGGTGTGAGTAGGAATGATTCCAGGCTCAGCACATCTGCACCTCCTGAGTGCTGCAATGCTTTCTCTTGCTGTGGTTTGGGGAAGAACTTGAYCTCAGCACTACTGAGATGCCATTAGTGTGTGTGGTGTTATTCRATGCTTGATACTTGCAAAGCCAGGGTACGCTCACACTTTCCTGAGGGAATAAAGGAGAAGCTGTGATCTGACTTGAGCTGGTCCAGCTCGCCAGATACTTTAATGCAGGATGTACTTTAATGTAGAATAGAGTACAGGCTATATTATATTTCTTTCTACTGGTAAGTAATTTGAAAGATGATCTGTAAATGGCAAGGGARGGAAARTATCYACTGGATTTGTTCCCTTGAATTWSCTTCTTTGSATTRAGAAGACTTGAAGTAGCTTAGGGAGGGRCTTCTCTCTTCAAGCTGGCTTTTTAAGAACATGTATCTTAAGGTCTTTGGATAGTTTCAGRATTTGGAAGAGAAATTGTGATGTCCCAGATGTGACCCAGAAAGCTCTGATAAACTGTCATTGAAAATTGAATGTGTGGATTAGTGGGTTTGTATGTTTTGTTYGAATTATGTTTCTATCCTCTGTTACCTCAAAGGAAGAAATGTTGCGCATTTCAAAAGCAAAACAAAAAAATAACAAATGTTAATTTTGCCTTGCTCTCCAAGAGGGAGACCTCTGAACAGCTTATTCATGTCCCACTCCATTGAGAGGATCACCCTAAAACCCCCAAATCTCAATCTATCCTTGCCAATGGGGAACATGTTATGGCTGATCCTTTCAGGACATTGGAAAAACATTTCCTATATTTGGGAAACTTAGTGTTCATGTGTTCTCATGGCAGTGGGGCTCAGCCTGACGCCTTCACTAGGATCTGTTTCTCAGCTTTTTCTGTGGAGCTGAGTTATTGATGGCTGTCAGCTTTCCAGGGCTTTGAAATGAGGCTCTTAGTTTGTTGGTACAGTGCCTGCTATTACAAATAGTGCCTCAGATTGTGTTCTTGGTAAACAGCCTGGCTGTACYTTAAAAGTTAGGGTGTTTCTTTGCCTTCTCTTTTTGTTGAAAGTTGTTCTTGAACCTGGATGCCAGGAACTTTAATGCCCTCTGAGGGTTTGCCTGATTTTTATCTGTGGGAGTTGATAACTTGAATCCAAGAGTTATAAAAAACTGGCTGAGGAGYTCTGGAGCACTCTTGTGTATATTCTGATTGTGTTTTGGAACATTAGTGAGGACTAATAGACCTTGAATGAGTCATTGTTTCATTGCTTTTCAGAAAAAGTGCACAGATTGACCCTGGAAGTGTAGTCTAGTCAGTTTGGCATTGATGGTGGGTAAAGACAGAAATAGGGAAATAGGATCCTGCCAGTCAAAGAAAGAATTGAGAATTTGACTACAAGGTCAAAGTAAATGTCTGTTGCTTGTTCAGTTTCTAAGTCTGTTTCATCAGTTCTCTGTAGCACAGCTTGCCTGCAGACTATTCAGTCCTGAAATTAAGAAAGCCCTAATGTAATTCCTCACAGCAATGTAGGACCTAATAAATGGGTAGGAGCCCCTTAAATTGTGAATTTTATTTGCTGGGTCTTCATCCTGGGCTGTTTCTAGTTGATTTTTTTGCATTAATAGGCTRTCTCTAACTCAAGTTCCCTGCCCCCTTGTGGGGTGGCAGCTGAGACTGGRGCTGGTGTTGCTCAGAACTGCCTGGGCTACATGCACATGATGTGTGCAATGTTCAGTTCTATAATCAAATCCAGGATTTGGCTTTGGGATGTAGATGCCCATAGGTAGTGTCTGCAGGCTGGTTTGCAGTAGCTCAGAATGAAGAGCATGAGAAACCATGTAACCACTGAGTGTTTTGCCAGTCCTGGGCTGTAGGTAAGCAGAATATAAACGCCAGGATGTATAAAGAGACAGTGAGAGAAAGGAGTGACTATTCCTCTATTAAGAAACTTACGTAGTGCTGGAGCCATCCATCCTCTATGTGTACAGCTCTCAGCACAGTAAATACCTTGAGCTGCCTTTTCAGTAACATAAATCATAAAAACRAACACAGAACTGGGTTTTACTATCCCCATTGCACCAAAGTTAAAAATCTGAAAAAAACTTAAAAGATGTAATTCCAGTGTGGAGAAACTTTCTTACAGGGATGAACTCTTCGTTCTCCAAAAAGAGTGACTTGATTCTGKTATGAATGTTTTATCAACTTCTTATTAGCAGGAGACTGCTTGTTTTATTAATGACTTAGAGGAAGAGTGAAATCCAGGAGTGAAATCCAGGGGCTGGATGTGAAGGCAGAAAAGCATAAACTAGCCGTGAGGTGGATGTTTTATGAATCAGCACAATTAATCTTGAAACAACACATCCAGAGAAGGCCTGAACCTGAGTCTGGGCATCTCCTGAGAGATCCTCTCCGGGTCTGCAGGTGTGCGGGCTCAGCCGGGCGCGCAGCATCCMGGGAGGCTGGGGGCGAGCGGAGCGATCGCCGTGACCCGCCCGGTGGGCGAGTTGTGGTCTGGGGGTTCGCGGTGCCCCCGCGGGACCGGCCACGCTCCTGCAGCAGCGGGGCCCGGCTGCGGGGTCCCGGCCCGGGGCGGGGGGCTCCGCCGGTGCTGTCCTGCCGCCCGTGCCCCAC
>NW_026623696.1:134304-149564 GCF_030028575.1 Malurus melanocephalus
TGCTTGCTTGCAGCTCCGGGGCTGTGACAGCGCCGTCCCCACCGCGGAGCGAGGCAG
Organism: Malurus melanocephalus; assembly: GCF_030028575.1. Lineage (NCBI taxonomy): Eukaryota > Metazoa > Chordata > Aves > Passeriformes > Maluridae > Malurus > Malurus melanocephalus. The sequence continues at coordinate 134,362 of NW_026623696.1, forward strand.
CGGCCGCCGGCTCTGCCCGCCGGGCTCTCGGCTGAGGAGGGTGCGCGTCTTCCCGCAACTTGCCGGCGCTCGCAAGGCTCCGCGATGGAAGGGAAAGGTGGGTCGGGCGCGGGGGGGCGGCGGCGGCGGAAGGACCGCAGTGGCCGGGCTGGTGCGGGGCCGGGCGGCCGAGGCTGCCGCTGTGCTGGGGACATTGCAGCACCGGCGGGGAGCGGGCGGGAGGCGCGTCCCTGCCGATCCCGCGGGGTGCTCGGCCCGCTGCGTCGGGAGTCAGGGGAAGGGTGGCCGGTTTTTTTAATTTATTTTCCTTTAGGGCGAGACAGATGTTAGTTGGCGATTTGTTTTCTTAATGCTAAGGATTTGCATAATAAATATGAGGTCTGTCCCRTGTTTTTTAGCCAGTCGGCAATGGGGAGGTTTTTAACAGATGAAAAGCATTTTATGATTAGAATGAGTTTAAAAAAAAATTCATTTTTCTTTTTTATTTTTTTCTGAAACGAAATCAGGGCTATAGAGCTCTGCCCTTGTTACATTGCATATTTAATACATCAGAACATCTTGATAGATTGGGAGAAATGCAACGAGTATTGTGCTATTGAACTGTCCACCCTAGAAARAGGAGATAATTAAATCTTGCCTGGCTAGCTTGTGTGTTAGCATACGGAGATCTCATCCAYGTATATCCCTTCAGGTTGAGCATAGGCATTTTGTTTCCATACATAGCTGTGTGGTCCTGCACGCTTATTTACCTATCCACCTCTACAATTGCATTGGAAATCACACATTCAACTGGTACGTGAACTCAAAACCTGTACGTGCTAATTGCCWATGAAATATTGATGGTAAGTCAGTCCACGCAGAGGAAAGGCGAGTTGCCATTCCCACCCAACGTAGCTGCCAGCTCTTCTGTACAACATAAATCTGGGAGCAGTTTAATTGATAGCGATCAAGGCAGTGGGACAATATGGATTACATTAATTCAAGGAAAATTATGGTAGACTTGTATAACACAATACTACATACCTTCCAGGGAGACGAGCGGGCTATATTTAAACCTCAGGTTTATTTTTGTAACTATCTTGTCAATCAGGGCTATAGTTCTCCTGTGTGGGAATATCTGATTATATGCTGATTARGGAAGGAAGCTATTTCAATCATAAGGAGGCAGTATGTCCTATAAAGTACAGTTTCTTGTGGGCAGTGATCAATAGAACTRCCAGAGCTTGGGAAACAGGTAAGTACCTCTTAAGGAAGCGTACCTGCAAAGACTTTACTTAAATTAAAAAGCTCACAGCAGTCATGTTTGCCTTAAAGAAAATCTTTTTTACTATCCATGCTGTTTTCACAGTTTGCCTGAGATGGGCCACYTTTGCCTTTTGAATGTCCTAGTGGTACTTGTCTTGATGCRAAACAAATGGWCTGTGACTTTAGTATAACACACTGYGTGCCTTGTCATGCACTACACGAGCCGGCAAAAGGCTCTCCGTGGAACTTCAGATGGAGCTCGTGTAGTTGGAGGAGTTGTGCAGGGAGCAGGAAGGAAACACCTGCAATAAAACAACAAGGGTCCAGGTGGCTGGTGGCAAAAGCAGCTCCAAAGGGAGGGTCACCCAACTCCTATCCTGTGCAAACTGGACTGGTACAGTGACTGGTACAGTGCAGTTGCTGCCTAAATCAGCAGTGGGTGTCTGAGGAGGCAGCTTTTGGAGCTGCTGGTTCTTGTGTTTATTAGTTGTAAGATGGGCTCCACAGTAGTCCATGTTTCCAGGTGCTTGGCTTTGGTGGAAGGGATAGYGGGGATGAGACAACTCTAGGAGTCACTACTCATTTTTGTGCAAAAAAATCTGAGTAATTTGCTGCTAACTAGAGATTTTCCTTTATTGGATAGAGGTAGGGAACAAATACTCTCTGGGTTTCCTCTACCTATGTGAAAGGAAGGATTGTTGAGAGAAACCCAGCTGAAATCAAGGCAAGAAAATGGGACCAGGGATGTCCTTAAAGGAAATGCACAAGGAACTTTGGCATCTCAATGAAGAAATGAGAAGGCAAAGGAAGTCATCTCACGGCAGGGATCCAGTTGTGTTGGCACTGAGGTAATTTTTGTAACTTGGATAGTGTTGGAGTGGCATGAGAAGGCCTTGGTGCATGGGTCTCACAGAGCAGTTTTGTGTAGGTGTACAATGAGCCACAACACAGGACATCTCCCCAGGGGGAAGATATCAGCCAGCCTAAACTCTTCACATCTTCAGCTTTTGAGACTAATCCGAGATGGATTTGTAACTGCATTGCCTTACTAGGCACTGGTTTACATTTTATTTTCATTRCTGACCAGGTCTCTGCATTGCCAGTCCTCTGTTATGAGACTGGAAAAACGTCGTAAGCAAGCAGCAAAGTCATCTCTTGCTTTTTAAAYGCTTCCTCCTGCAGCCYTTCTCCCACCCCTCCAGTCTTCCTYRGTGTAAATCTCAGAACATCTCCAACTCAGTGTTGTGCAGATACCGGGGAAGAGTGTGTGCTATATTAAGCAACATAAAGTCTGTTTAAGAAAACCTGCCKTCTGGTCCCTGCATTCAGCTATCGCTGATCACTGCTGTGGACAATTCTGCATAGGATTTGCCATCAGTAAAACTTGGTTGTCTGAATGTGGCTGGAGCTGATGCTTTGCAAAGCCTGCAGTCTGCTGTAAAAAAATGGGCTAAAGAACCATCTCTGGCACTGCTCAGAGCAGCCATAACTGATTTCACTGGTTGGGCTTATTCATGMGAATGAARGGGAGAAGGACRTGTCTTARTTTTTGTGCWGTGGGATGTGGGACTAAGGACTTTRCTGTTAGGATTGTAGCAGTRAGAGTAKGAGCCAGKAGGGTTCTGGTGAGGGTTGAGGAGGTGGTGCAGCCTGTGCCATCTTCCAGCAGMCAAAGCTGGCTAGAGCCAAACATCTCAACCTCCTCACGATGCCTGAAAGATAAATAACACTCTATGGAGCTGCAATGTTACCAACGCATCTTGGTGATCTAAAAGTAGCATTTGGCTTCATCTAACTTATAGCTTCTCTGACTTACTCTGTTCTGCACGTTCACCGTCTCCAAACGTTTTCTAGAAGTAAGGAACTTAGAAGTTGTAAGTGTTCCCAAGTCATTAAGCAATGGGGGGATGGAGGGCATAGTGGGTGAGAGCTGTTTTGCAGCTGCTACCTGATCCCTGTTCTCTGAATCTCGCCACTACAGCAGTTCCTGTAGGCTGCAGCAGTAAGCGATACCACACCAGGCATCCCRGGAGCTAGGCTTTGCCAAAGCTAACAATAGTTAATGTGGAGGTTAAAGAATACTTGATCRTTTGCCAGATTCTTCAGTCACAGTYAGAAAGATGCTTAGCAGAGGAAGGAACGTCATACAGTGATGTTCAGACTCGGAGGCTGGGAAAGAAATCAGCCGAACAAGAGTCGAGCTGCTCGGTGTGGAATGGATCTCTGGGCTTCTGGATGGAGTAGAGAGGGACTGCAGGCTTGCCTTACTGCAGGGAGGACTCCCTTCCTCTGAAGGTGCTGTATTGTTTTCTGTGCTCCTGAAGCCACAGAAATCCGTTTTTCCCTCACTGCCAGAAAACATAGATCACTCTTTTATCTTGCCTGAGGTGGGGATGGGGGTCTTGATGTGTCAATGTTGTRTGGGGGCAGGGGCAGGCTGCCTGCCTGAACCCCTTCAGGGCCCAGCCAGGTTTTGCTTTTCTCTGCTGTCCTTGGAGGTCGGTGCTGGGCACTGGTGGCTCTGGGGCAGTTTCCCTGCCTGGGTGCAGGGTAGGCTGCTGACAGTATGGGATGTCTGCTGTTAGCCAGGAAATACAGCAGGACTTGTTCTTGTCAGCTGGCCCATGGGGACAGCAAAGCTGAGATGTGGAGATGCTCGTGAGTCCCCTGAGCCATTGTTTCTCCAACAGGGCAGGACCTTCTCCATGCAGTGGGTCTTCCCACGGGACCCTCATCCTCACACTCAGAAGGCTGTGTGGTAGAAAGCCAGGGGACCTGGGCTTACAGCTCTCTTCTGTTCAGGGTCCCAAAGCAGCAGGGCTTTGAGGAAATGTCTGCAGAGGACATCTCTGCAGYGTGACTATCCTAGGCAGATGCTACCACAGTAGTAATACATGAATGATGTTCTCTTCCCAGTCACAAAGCTGGGAGAAGGATTTTTTGCTTTTTAGAAAAGCCACAATGCTGCTGTTGGTAGGCATGTGGTGTTCAGACCTTTAAGTGGGAGGCTTTAAGGAGTAATATCCCATTTACTCAGGGCACAGAGTTACCTTTCGTGGGACTGGCACACAGGTCTGAGCTCTTTGCATTGTGCCCTTGTGTGGATGTGGGAATGGGCAGAGTGGTTTGGTCCCTCTCTCCCCACCAGAGGTGCTCCAAAGCCTCCTTGGCCAGCCCCAGCATTGTGGGCCAGCTTCCCCTGTGCAGCTGCTTGCATGCTATGCCTGTAAAGGACAGAATCTTCACCTTGAAGAACTTGTGATCAAGACCCAACAAGAGCCARTGAGTGTTAGGACTGAAGACAGGCTTTGTGGACAAGGTGAGAGAGGGTGGCAAGTGAGAACATGCAGTTCTGGAGGTTGCTGTGCACTGTTCTTGCCTTTGTGGCTTTCTTCAACAATCAAAGGAAAGATCTTAAAGATCCAAGACATAGTTCATGTCCTGAAGCTGTTTGAGAGCTCACGTCAAACTCTAGCCCATAATTCCTGTTCCTGAGAGGTGCTGTGTTTGTGAGAGGTGAGTTTGCAGCACATTGTCACACATGTGTCACAGTAGTGCAGATCGCTTTGGGAAGGTCTGGGTCACATGAGCCATCTTCTGGGCTTGTTTGTAACGCAGACAAAATAGTGGCACAGTCACTTGTGTTACCAAACTGTTTTCTTTCTTGGGGAGTACTTGCATCCCCGTCAAGAGGGTCAGAGGCTTCTTTGAGCAGTGCATTTTCCATAGGGGAGGCTGCTCCATGTTCTCAGCCTTTSACAGGGGTGTGCTGTTTGAGATCAGGGCATGTTACTGAGGGCAGCAGTTCTCAGAYTGGCTGCTTGAAGTTTGACACAGGGAATCATGTTTGGGGAGTTAAATAAATGGCCTGATCTTTTTTTTTTGCTATGTTCCCCATGCCCTAGGCTGTGCATTTCAGTGTAGGTACCAGCTTTCTGTACAGCAGGAGAAGGCTTTGATTGCCTGACCTTAACACCTTATCCCTGAGGCTGGAGTGGGGTGCTGTGAAAGACTTCAGACTCCATCTCCATTGAAAGAGGAGGAGAATGTCAGGTATTGAGTTAGCACTGCATTCACACTTTAATGCATTTCAGAAAGGGAGAGAAATGTTCCTCTTGCTTTAGAAATCACATTAAACTCAACACAAACATGACTGTGCTGGGAGGGCTCTACTTGGGTTGTTGTGTGGTACTTGCAAAATGAGCCAAGCTTGGCTGTTTGCTGCCACCTAGAAGAGCAGGTAGCAGTTTAATACCTTTATTAACCCTCATTTGGTGGCTGCTGAAATACTGTGGGTGGGCATCTGCAACTTCTGAATGACAAGGGTGACCCAAGCCTGTCTGATGCTGAGGGAAGTAGATATGGTATCCCAGGAAGTATCCATGCTCTGGCAGGCTTTGTAATGAGGGGGAAAACTAAGTGGCCACACTCAGTCCTCCATACTAACAAACCCACTATGTTACTAAACAAAGGGGAAGAGGACACTAATAATAGTCTTAAATCTTAAAAAAGGTTGGTTCAGGACTTGGTCATCTGGCTCTTGTGAAAATACCCAAGTCCTTCAACCCATTTCCACAAGTTACATGGGAACTGTGCATGTTGCATTTAGACTGAATGAAATGTGAGAGTAATTGAAAGTGATTTTTTTAAAATGCATTCAGTTGTTCTGACATACCATTTATGCATAGAGTGGCTGGAGGCATAATCTGTGGATGCTTTGAGTAATGACCTGTATACAKCTGTTTTATCCCTGGGTCACTTGGGGTGCAGAAATTAAAACAAAAATACCTTTTTTTTTTAAGGGTTAGCTTGCCACAAGATTGTTCTTATCTGCTCTTATCTTTCCCTCTCTAACTACTCAGCTATTCAAATCTTGTCTGAATTGCACTCATTTCTAATGTGCCATAAAACTTGATATGCAAGAGCTAGTTATTTAGGGAGAATTACAGAAACTATTTTAGTCTGTGTGTTTTGACCTATAAATGAGGTAACRTTATTAATTTTTGCATGCAAATCCTGGTGTTTATTAGCATGGTAAAAGGCAATTTGACAATGAAAAATATTCCTGATGGGTATAGTAATTAATGCTTTCACTCAAAGGATAAAGACTTTAATAATGCTGTTATGCTTAAAATGATTGAAGAAAAGGTTGGCTATTTTATTCTGTCAGGGATACAAGGGATGTTTCCTTTTAATACAGCTCCCATATCCCTGCTTTTTCAAAGTGTTCTTTATAGTCAATAAGACTACAAATCATCAGGATAATTCATTGAGTTTCTTCTCCCAGGTCTCAGGTTTGGATGAACCTTGTGATTCGRTCCTTGTGTGGGATGCACATTGAAAGCCATGGCTCTTTTCTCCAGATTGAATTAAACCATTTATGGTTTCGTCATGTTTCAGTAGCGATCTTGTGGCTGGAGATGATGGCTGCTCCGTGGAGCGCCGGAGCAATCCTGCGGCGTGCCGCGTGGCCGAGGGAGGCTGTGTGTGCATCAGGATGTGCACTTGGAGAAGTAAGGCGTTTCTGCTTGCTATTTTTAATAGCATGTGCAAAGCAAGAAATCAGGGAAGCATGGAACAGCATTTCTAATTTGGAAAACTGGTGTGTTTTTTTTTTTTTTTTTTNATTTCTAATTTGGAAAACTGGTGTGTTTTTTTTTTTTTTCTTGAGCCGTGCTTCTTCCTCCCGTGTTTCATCCCCCACTGGAGGCTGGCTTAAGGCTGGCTTTATCTGCCATCAGCCTTCAATGGGTAAGGTTAATTTGCTGAATGTAGCTACTTGGATTTTCTTCATAAATCCTCCAGAAGTGCTGAATGTCTTACTGGTATAATGAGTGAAGGTTGCCTTCCTCCTCAGTCACTGAGAATGTATTATTAATGCAAAAACACTTTCCTGGCATTTAGAGCTGTTTCCAAAAGAGGCTGACAGGCAGCAAGGCCTCTTCAGGAAGRCTGAGGCCCATCTGGTCACTGTGACTCGTATGCAGTGCTTGCCCCAATATGAAGTGCTGTCACTGTTTATTGTCTCTCCAAGTCCAGGCAGACAAGGTTATTGGTAGGATGGGCATGCTCAAGTGTTGTGATAGTCACTGAGCAAGCAAATGTGGAGTTAGAGATCCTGAGGGATCTTCCAGTTGATGTTGGTCTATGATGTGACCCCACAAAGGAGCTTGAACTCTYTGGTTCCAGATTCTGGACCCTGCCTCTTCCTTCTCCCTTTGGCATGCTGGTTTCTACTCCCTGCTCATTTCTGAGTGTTTATTGTTACTTGGGGCTGTGAAGAGTGGGATCAGATGTTGTGGTTGTTGTTTGGCTGTGATTTGTTTGGGGTGGAGTGGAAYTGCAGGTGTCTGTTCACTTTCAAAGATCAAACCTGGATGAAATTGAGCAGAGTGGAATAAACTTCTGCTTTGAGGGACAGCCCTCAGATCTTCATCCTTTTTTGATGTGTAGGCCTGAATGTGTATTTTGGGGGAGTGCTTCAGTGAGTATAAAACTTGTTAAGAATATTTTGCAGCAGTGGCTTCAGAAGGATAAGAAACAAAAAMCAAAATATTCCACGTATCCAGAATTATTTTTTCATCATAGGTGATACTATCTTGAGATTCAGTTTGGTTGTCTGAATTTTTCAAGAAGACATACAATATGAATTTTTTCTCTGCTTGAGAATCCCTGCACACACTGTGCTTGCTATGATGCAGAAATGTTCAATTCTCTGCCCCGTTAGAATAGCCCTGAATTCAGTCTTATATGTGCTARAGGCTCTACCATACTGTAAGTGACAGGGGAACAGCAGTAATGCCAACAAAATGAGGAAAAATGTAGAATCCAGCACCTTCTAGTAAATGGAGGGGAAAAAAAAAGTTAATTATACATGAAGGGAGACTTGGATTTCCTAATTTGGTACTAACAAGCCATTGCAGCATAACTGGGTTGACAGTAGAATAAGCTTCCTCAGCAATACCTGCTTTTTATAATATTTCCAGCTTATTTGATCTCYTTGAAGGCTGAATGTGAGCTTTTGAGATATTTTCTGGCCTTGAATTCATATTCCCTTTTAGTATTGACCAGTGCTCCTGGTATTGTGGGACTGCCTGTTAACCAATGCCATACATTATCAAATAATTGCATTGACAAAGTCATCTGTTAATTTTTAAACTCTTTATTGCTATCAGTGTGCCCCAGTGGAGAAATATCATACTGCAAATTATAACAATTTTGTTGCAATATGAGAAGTGATGGAGGAATCAGCAGAGAAAATTAAAAATTACTGTCCTTCCAGTCAAGATTTTAAATTAGGTTCGTGGAGCTATTCTTGATTTGAACTTGTGTAGGTAAATGCATCATTGGGTTAGTAGGCAAAGGCCAGGTCTCTAATGCCTTACTGAACTGAAAACAAAGGAAATCATACTGATGATTTGGTGTAAGACCTATTTAAATGTCTTTAGACTTCAATTATTAACTATTGAATRAATAGTAAAGGTTTAAAGAAGTAATTTTTTATTGGTTCAGGTTGATGGTAAAATAAACATTTATGGCTTTATTTACCTTTTACTTTCTTCCTGCCACTTTGAAGGTAATTTACTTTATTGGTACAAATTACACAGCCTTGAGGCATGTGTTATCAACTGCTATTGAAATTGCTATGTAGGATCTTCAAAAGTCAGAMTATCCACCCCGTCTTAAAAATGACTGTGAATTACACTTACAAGTGGCTCTGTGCTGAGACATGTCTCTGCCATTGCTACTAAACATAGTGCCAGATTTCTGGATTTACCTGTCAGTTTTATTTGCATGATTCATCTCTCAGTAACATGCATTCCAGGCTCTCAGACCTAAATGTGCTTTTAGTGCATTCCCCTCTCAAAAAAATATCAACATCCAGGAACATCAAGACTTTGTKGAGKTTTTTTGTTTGTTTSTTTAAAAAAGGAAAAATAAAGGCACTAGGAATGAATTTCCCACCTCCTTTGATTAGAAGCTTCCCAGAAATAGTGAGGACAAGCCTGACATGCTAAAGCACACAGCCGTGGGCAGTACACAGAGACAAAGAACAGAGTGTGTTTAAAATCTTAATTATTTATGGTAAGAAGATACTGGTTTTGGTTAAATTGTTCCTTCTGTGGCACCGCCCTGAGGTTGATGACAGCAGATCCAAGTGCAGAACTTAGCCCTCATGCTCTTCTGTCTGTGAAATTGAGAACAGGGCATTGAGGCTGATCCTGAGCTTTACTGCAAGGGGATCTTCATGGCACAGAGCACTGCTTGCACTAGCAAGTCAGCCAAACAGCGGCAATTTTGGGATGGATGGCCCATAATAGACATGCTGGTGTATACATGAAAACACAGGCAGCTCCTTTCTTTTCATTTAAGATTTTCAGGAGTAGTGAATACAGAAGTCTCTCTCAATCTCAGCACTATTAAAGCTGGCAGCTCCACCATTGAAATGCATTTTTGTTCATGTGGAGCATGAGTTTATACTCAGTAATCTCAAAGGTAAGGCTGCTGCACGGCTGCCTTGCTGCTGTTGTATTCCTGAAGCCAGCTTTATTACCCAGAAGCTGCATGGTGATTTGGTAATCCAGACCAAATAGAGCATGTCCTGACTGCAGAGTTTGAAAGTAGCTGTGGTGGGCAGTTGGCTTGGAGAAAATTAGGACCATGTAGGTGAACATGTCCCACTTCTGTCCCCCCGGTGCCTTCACATCGGTTCTGTAAGCTGGGCTTGGCTTGGAGCCTGCTGTGGCACCCAGCAGGTGTGCTTGGCTCTCTATCCTGCCTCCTCAGATGGGTGAGGACTTTGTCTTGTGCAATTTCCCTGCCTCTGGACAGTCCTTTCCTGACTGTCTGGGCCTTCAGCCCTGGGGGGAGTCAGTGTTCCAGCAAAGCAAATGTCGGACACTTTGGGCTGTTTTCTGTCTGTCAGGAGCACTAAAGTCGAGCATCTGTCTCTTCTCCCTCCTGTTTGCAATGGAGCTGCCTAAAAGTCAGATCTCCTATTTTGCAGAAAATCTAATTTTCTGAAATTGGTGGTGAACTGGATTGGACCCAATGTTTTCCTTASCATTCAGGCCAATCAGGGGTTTCCTGGACTCTGCACTTTCTGATGGATCTTGCCTTGGATTCATGAGTGTTTGTACAAACAGCACTAGTGAGAATAAAAACTCATATTTGTAAGCTAAACAGTTTTACTGTGTGCTGTTTTTGTAATGAGGTATCACAGTAGCCAGCTCYTGCAGATTTCTCAGGGACTGTGGATTTCATGGGATGCTTTTTTTAAGGCCTTTCCAGGTGGAGGTACATATGGACCATAAAGCTTTATCACTGTTTTCAGCTCCTGTACATTTCCCTAATCAACCTTATACATCTCCTATCTGTTGAATCATGGAGCTTAAGTTRTTAGGAAAAATGGTTCTTTCCAGGTTTCCATTTTTGACTTCCTTTTTAAAAGAGGCGCAGTGCTGTTGGCCAGAAAGGAGAGAGACATCATCATGAAAGCCTGTGTATTCTTCTCTTCAAAAATACCGTGTTTCAGTTCTAAGTGACGCATTAGTTTGAAGTTGTTTTGAAATCATTTCCTTTGGGAAAAAATATTACTACTTGCTGCTATGTTATTGTTGCTAATACTGTTAACAAACAGYAATGAGTTACTGAAAATGGTAAAATTTACTTTTCCCCTAGGATTTCCTAGGGCAATTCAATAGAAGTGATCACTAAGTTTCAAGGGTTACAATTGACTATATCAAGCATTTCTGTGCAGAAGATGTCAACTGCAAACATTCTGCCCATTCTTTGCCAATGGTTGTTGCTCAMATGTCATGTGAGGTGTGTGAAACTGTTTAGTTCAATGAAGATGTGACCTCACCTGGATAGATTATGTTGTAGCTTTACCAAAAAATCACCCCTGAAACCACATGGTGCTGTCTTGGTTTATGAATTGCATGGCTTTCACCCCATGTCCCAGAATAGCCCCAGCTGGCACTGATGGCTATGAACCACCTACATTTATAGTGGTGCTGCAATGGTCCCAGAAATTGTGACCAAGGTGGCTATTGGCCAATGACTGCTGAATGCCCTGACTATAACAAATGGAAAAGCTCATGTACCTCCTTGAGGTGACAATACAATCAACTTGTCTCTAATTATGACCCCAGATAATGATGGAGCAATCCAGAAATATCACAGCATGGGCAGTGAACTTCCTTGATAAAAGACAAATTTGGATGGGTCTGATATTGGATCCTTCTTTTCTGCTGAAAGACGTATTGGACTGTCAGTTCTGTTCCTGGAGGGGCTAATTACAGCTACATGARGCAGTAAATCAGCTCCTGCTCCTCTGGAAAAGAAACCCTTTGGCTCTCAGCTCAACCCATGCTGGCAAAAAAAGTGTGGTGATAGAGAGCCAGTTTCACACAGCTGAGCCAAGTTCAATACACCAGCTTGTAAATCGCCAGGGCTCAGCCCCTCATGYCTGTGCTCTGTGAAGAAAGAATGGCTACAGAACCCTCTAAGTAAAGATCCTGTGCACAGGGACTCTGTGACTTGGCTCTGGACCTGAGTGAGAGGCTGTCTGTACAGTACCTGCTGATGTGTGCCCTGGGGTTGAGGCCTTAATTATTTTATGTAGGAGTAGTATTAAGAATCCAGTGTGGCTTTAGTGCCTTTCCCTGCTGATCTGAGACCTTGCCTGGGGGGTATTTACTATTTGGGAGTGGTTGGATCCAGCTGTTGATGTTGTTTTGTTGGCCAGAGAGCTCAGGGAGCTTTGGATAAATCATCTTGCTGGTGATAAGGAAGAGGACAGTACAGAGCAGCAGGACTCCTGGGTTAAATCCTACCTCTGAATTTTCGAGTGCTGAAATTGTGTTTAAATCTTCAGTGCTGCCCAGTGGAATGAAGATGGGTGGGTAATGCAGTCCTGAAACCAGGATTTTGTTTTCTCCTGCTAATACAGAAGACTTTGAGCCATTATACCACTAAATGACACATTTAGCTCTAGCCTAGTGGGGTGATGTTAGCTTCCTTCTGTACCTTTTTCTGAAATTCATAGCTTACAACATTCTCTGAAACATTTCAGATGAGTTTAAACTCAYGGGAGGGATGCATCCCATGCCAGCTGCCATCATGACTACAAGGTTGAGGTTTACTAGTTATTTTTTGGATGATGAATCCTAATAGCTTTTCAGCACTTCAGCAACAAAGAGTGCAGCAGTGTTTAGCAACGGTGGGTAGGATGATAATGTTGGACCTGGAGGCATTGTATTAGTGCTGCAGCAGCCTAAATAGTGGTTGRAGATTGTAGAAAGATGAAAATGCATCTGATCTGTTTGGGAGGATGGACAAGGACACAAGGCAGTCTCTGTTCTGGTTTTATTCCCCTTCCAGGTGGTCRCTATTGTAACACCTTGTATTCTGTGGGGTTTTTTTCTTAGCTGGAGTCAAGTCTGGATGTTTGGTCAGTCCCCTGATGTGCCTCTCACATGGGTGGTTATGTTCCTGCTGTGCCTCAGCCCTAACCTTGCCCTGGTCAAGATGGTGATGCAGAGGCCCTAGGAAAACACAGGGTGTGGGAAGTGTTGCTGTAAGTTTGCTGTGTTCTCTAGGCTGATCTGCGTGYTCTCACAGAAGGACACTTGTACAGGAACACAGACGAAGGGACGGAAGTAGCAGTCTGCATAGTTGTCCCATTTCTGTTACAATTGCTAATTACCTGGCATTTCAGAACATCTTTTTCTCCTCCTGTGCTGTCAGCTCCAATATGCTGTGCAATCTTGCAATCATTGGGATGGCAGAGATTGCGATCCCATAATTGCTTTATAGTTGGTTTGCTGTGAGCCTGGTGGATGAAAATTCCCTTGAATGGTAAATGAAGTTACGAGTGCATGTGATCAAGCACCGTGTGCGTCACTGCCCTCTTCACGTTTTGTCCTGAACATGTAACGCTTCCATTAACCAGGACTGAAGGRCTTGTTCATTTGTTTGCACCGTTTTGCAGGATACACCAGACTTCTGTGTAAAAGATAATGCTRATATTTTCCCTACTAAAAAGAGCCGATTGATAGGCACTTCCTGGTGGGACTGAAATCCTTCAGGATAAGAGAGAGTTTTCTTACGTAAAGCATTTAATACTTTTAAATATCAGAGAATCTTTATAGAGCTATGAAGATGCTATGAATTGTGTGTATAATTACTCTTAATTTTAAAATCTGCACATGTTTTATAAAGTTATTATAGTGACTGTATTTKAAGTTTAAAATAGTGTGGCTGCTTTAGCTTAATAATCTGTAAAGGCTCGATGCACAGGAAATCTAATTTTTCATGCAGAAAAAGATCTTTAAAGATAAATATTTGCWGTAATAGAAAAGGCAACATAGCAAAATGATGTGAAAGAACATTATTCTTTGGCTAATTGTTTCCTTTCTTATGGCTCTTCACTGGAGGTAAATACCCAGGGCTGTGTCTGGATTTGTGTGTGCTTCTAACAGGTGGCTGTTTTTAATAATTTTTCCATGAGGGAAGAGGAAGGAGAGTTGTGKTGCTTTAGTATTTAAGCTCTCTGGTACTACCTGGCCTGTTTCTGTGGGTGGTGGATGTATTTGGGGCTGTTCAGAGAGATCACTGAGTCCAACTCAGTACACCCTGATGAGGGCACAGCACTAATTTGTTACATAAAAGCATACATTTGCCATTGAGGGGCCCAAATCAATGAGAACTTGTACCAGTGGGTGCTCTTCCTGTATTTGCTTTGTCCTGTTCCCTTTGGCTTTTGCAGTCACACCTGTCCTGGCACACCCACTGGTGCCACCAACACAACTGGCACATCTCAAGTCAACATCTCGGGCTCTTTTGCATCTTACTCTACTGGTGCTCGAGGAGAGGTGCTGTAATGCTCCCTACCTGATATTGTCTGTTTGAATAATRTTGGTAATTCACCAGTGCAAGGTAGAACCCAAAATCCTTTTCTGAAATTTCTTCAACAGCTGTCCCAGAAGTCAATTAAAAATATTGACAAATGCAAAGCCTTTCATCTCTGGTATAGACTTGAATAACTTTTGAAATACCTATTTCTGAAAAAGTTTGAACGTTTCAATCCTAGAAGTKGTTCAGACTAAGAAAAGGTRGAATGGGAAATTKGTGGGACCCTTCATTAATACYRAATTGTRTTAAACTGTTTTGATACTTCTGTTCAAACCTAGATCAGGATCTCAAGGATGTTCAGGTGACACATGTTCATGTGTGTGACATTTCATGTTTTGTCAAAAGAGCCCAAAAGCTTTATTCTCGTCGACTTCAATATTTTTTCCTAATGCTGCATGGCTTCTGGAGCTGAGTCTGGCAGCTGGACTCCATTCTTTCCTCCCCTCAAATCAGTCTGCTGGTGAAATGCCAGCATTTGTGACATACAGCGCTRAATTGTTGGATAGCTCTTTGCATTCGTGGATATCATTGCTGCAAAAAGGAAGCCAAGAGCTTTATCAGTGTTACAGAGGAAAATGAGGCACAGAGTAGAAGCAACTTGCTCAAGGTCACCCTTGAAAGTGCTGGGAGAATTCTCATTCTAGCACAGTTAGGAATCAAACACCTTTTCCGTGATACTCAGAGCTAGAACATCAGAAAATTTGGATCTTTAATGAACGACAGGGAGACTCCTTATTGCAATGTGAAAGATACAGTTCTCCAGGGACTTTCCCTTAATAAGAGAATGGGGGTGTGAACCACAAGTTTGAAGCAGTGTGTTAGTAGGGAAAGGCAGCTGAACTTATTAAAAATATTCTTCAACTATTTTTGGGTTAGTTGAAGATGGCAGAATGTTTTTATTTGACCCTGCATGGTACTTCACTGCAGTCACCCTGATGAGACTGTCTCGTTGCTGGAAGGTGCAGAATTTTTCTTGCATCATTGGAGGGGTGGGATGGGGGTAGAAATCCAAAAGACAATTCTCAGTAGTGGTAATAAAG
>NW_026623696.1:149691-236412 GCF_030028575.1 Malurus melanocephalus
TTTTAGCATGTGTGGCTCCCAGATTTAGGGGCTTTGAGGAGATGTGATGTTCTCTGCTATCGACCCCTATGTAAATATTTCAGTGTATATGCAGAGATTAAAAGATGCAGGTTTTAGTCTTAAATGAAGGKTTTTGTGGGGTTAAGGGAAAGCCAGATCTCTGGGGTGTTTGCTTTCTTCCTCCACCTGCCAGCATCCTGAGCGTTCCGTAGATCCATCGAAACTGGTGTTCAGTACCCACGAAGGGTTTGACTATGCCTGCAAGCATCAGGCTCCCCAAAGGAGCAGCACCACCTCTGAGGAGAGAGCAATGCCTTTGCTTGGGGTGCCAAGCATGGATGTTGTGCTTTTGGAGGCAGAGCCCATCCTTCAAAGTCAGCTTTTGAATTGCAACTTCAGAAACGAGTTACCTGCTGGAAAATCAGGGACTACAGGGGAATGGTTACATAATGTAGATTTAAATGTGTGTTTTTCCCAGAGATGGGTGTGAACTGCTAGGTTTAGAGGTGAGTATACGTTCATTAAGATGTGTCTGTCAGTATGTAGCACCTTGAATCCCGAGAAATTAGTAGAAATGGAAGTATGCAGAAGTATCTATATGTGGGTGATACTGCAGCCTGTTTTGGAAAAGGAAATATCAAATTAYAGTGTTTATTTGTGTAGCCTACGCATAAGGATATGCTTTGGGAAAAGATRATACAGCTTTCYCAGTGCCTCAGTTTTTATGAAGTGTAATTTATTAGAAAGCTTGGACTTAATTTAGAAAATAACAGGTRTATCTGAGCAGGTTTAGTTTTTGCTTTTACTCTAAATTGAAACTGTTTACTGTCAGTGGCTCAGTGTCTCATGGTTGATTGCTCTGGATGGAATATGGATATTTCTCAAAGATTTATACAYGCTGTTCACAATATCAGCTGCTGTCTAATCTCTGCTCAGATAGTATAGAAAAGYAACAAACAAATAGCAAGCCACTTCTCTAAACTTGAAGGAAAAGGCTCAAGATAAGAACTGTTTTAYAGTGTGTGATTTCTTCAAAAAGCAATGTATGCCTCGAGAAATGATTTCTTAAATTTGTGTAARTCTGTGCTGCTGGCTAGTTAGCTTCAGGGCTTTCCCCTGGGTGACAGGCTGCTTCTTATATGAGCCCAAAACACCTGATTTTGTTAAATTCCACCTAGAAACCAATCAGAAGCTCAGGGCAGCATGAGGGTGCTATTGTAGTATATTCTTGCATGAGCTGCAGGTTGTCAGGAGCATGGAGTATTAATTTAAACCCTGGATACTTTCTTTGTAATGGTATCTTAAAACCAAAGGGTTGTGCTCCAGTCTGACTGTGGGTWGGGGTCCTTTCTCCCTGGGGATGGCTGAAAAGTTTATCCTGGGCTACAAACTGAGCTACCTGAGTCAGTGCAGAGCTCCTGCTGCTGCAGAACCAATCATAYAGTTGGTGCAATCTCTCTTTTCTTTTGGGTTTTTCCTAGCCCAGGGTCTGTGYTRAGCTGCCCTGRAGGTGCATTACACTTGATGCAGTTMCCACTGCTKGTGGGAATACYTGGCTGGGAGCCCCTGCAGCAAAGATTGGGGTGTGTAGGTAGAGGCTGGGGTGCTGGCTGGGTTTTGGAGGTGTCTCACTCGTGGTTGTGTGAGAGCTGCATGTAGGGCTGTGCTGGGAGGTTTTGCCTCCTCCCAGATCTGCAGCCCTGGTGGGACAAAGCCTGGCTGCTGCACAGAGCTGGGAGAGAAAAGCTATCAAAAGTGTCAGCTCTGTGACATGTGCTGTGGGACRGCAGAGTCCTGCTCCCACTGCTGCMTCTTCCTGAGCCAGCACTCRCTCTGGAAAGCTGGTTAACCATGTAGAGTCTGGTTTAATCTGTGTGGATGACAGAAAGGTGTGCCAGCACTCCAAGTCACTGGGCATCACCCTTACAGRCTGCTTTGTCCTTGCACTTCATTCTTGTTTTTGAATAGAAACACTTTGTGTAGCTATTTATAGATTTGCCAAACCTTCTTCTAAAGCTCAACCAACAAGACATTAATGGATGTTTCTGTCATTGAGAAATTCCTTCCTCTGTCGGTTAYTTAGGTTTATTGATTTATTTTGAACTAATTAGCATATTACATGGAAGGATTATATTGAAAAGTATCTGATAGATCTTGGGTTTCTTTCCTTTCAGTCTCTGCATAATCGTTTCAGGAAACAGGTATGACAACCCAAAGCTTCGCTCATTCAGAGGCCATCCTGCTTGCCAGGGGTATGCAGTGGGATGCAGACACAGACATTTGGTATCCTTACCTGTCCAGTGCAGGACAGTTTGTTCCCCATTTGAGCTTTRTCAAAGTGTGGGGAGAGCCAGAGCCCTGGGTATGGATGTTTGAGAGGCGCCTGAAAGTTGCTGACCATAAACCAAGCTGAGTTGAGGGCTGTAACCAGTAGAAAGGACATTTCCTTTTGCTGAGAGCCTGCAACTCCTCTCAGAGTGCTTTGTGTGTGTGTGTGTGGTTTTCCTTCTCTATCTCTGCCTAAGAGAGGGAAGGAAGCACAGCAGATGCACCYGAGTGTCCTGAGGTGTTCCCAGTGAGCTGTTGTTAAAATGCACTTGGTTTGAATACAGAGAAGAGGGGTCAAGCTTGGTTACAAGGAGCACAAATTACTGCAATTCCATTGYAGGGATTTAGGGTGAGAAGGTCAAGTAGATGAGTCTTAATGGCACACAAGTCATTGCAGTTAATGGCAGACTGGACAAATTAAAACCCCCATATATTTAATGCTCTGCAGCTTGAGCAGCTCACAGCCTCTCTTGGATGCCTTTGGCCATCAGAGTTTCACTGGAGAGAGAACAGCATCCAATCCCTCTCCTGAGCTGGAATTGCCCATCAGACTTTTACATCTTGGCTCCTTCTTGGGTGCCTCCGAGGAGCTAAATGAATAATGTACAGCCTTGAGGAGAGTGGCACTAATTGTTTAGGAATAACCCTTGCTAAAGCAAATATATTTTAAGTAGAGTCTCAAATGTCTGCCTCAGCAAGCAGTTTGCTAAGACACCCTGATGGGCAAGTGCTGAGCTCCAGCAATTCTTTTGTGTGGTTATGATGAGACTGCTTAGGTCTGCTGCAATATGCAGTATGGTGTGGTCAAAGAAATTACAAAATCATTGTTTGTCCTACAGAATATGGATCTGTGGAAGCCTTTTTTCCAGCTAGGCACTTTGGAGAACTTTTAATGTGGATCTRAACAATGCCTTGGCATCGTATGTGTGTTTATGCTTTTGCACCCCACAGAGTCTCATTTGTCGAACAAATTAGTGTCCCACAGATGACTCTTTAGAAAGTGAAGTCATCCTTGAGTGGTTAATACCAGCCAAAGCTGCCCTGAAATAAGAGAAAATGCCCTCCTTCTTGGATGCTTCTGAGTTCTTTCTCCTCCAGCCTTTTGTGCTCTTCTGGAAAGTCCTGGAGACTAGGATACAGCATTATTGATGGTGACAGCTTGATTCTCTTTGGAAGAAAGGAAAATAATTTTTTAATTGATTTGTTAATTACAGATCAGGGTCAAACACTGTGGGAAAGTAATTGGCTTATCTTGATCTGATTCCATACTGGATAAGTGTCTTTATTCTAGCATYCATTAGCTGCTGGTACCCTGTGCTATGCAATGCAGCTGTGGCTTGGGGGAATGAAACAAGCTGGGAGTGCGTGTGGGCAGTGCCCATTGCTGGTGGAGCAATGGGATCTGCCCTGGCAGGAGGTCAGGAGCTTCAGACTTTGGTGTCTGCTGCTCAGACAGGCTTTGGCAGCACAGGATTCACAGGTTTCCTGAGTGTTGGTGGAGTTTGATTATCAGGCATAGGTGTTGCTAAGCCTGGGCTGCTCTGATGTCAGGACTGGCAGTCACCGTGTAGCTGTAGAGAGAAATATCAGGGGGATGGGGAAAGGTGATCAACYGATTCCCTGGTCTGAACTCCCAAAATAACCCTGAAATCTATTTTATTCTGCTCTGAAAGAATAATTTCCTTGCCTGGGAATTAACATAGCTGTGATGCTATTCTAGCACCATAAATGGGATTGAGAATGTGATGTTCCCTGCCCTGGAGAGTCACTGCCTCAGAAATTTGCTGGGGCTCTGCAGTTGTCACTTCCACATTGTATCAGCATCCTCAGCCTCATCAGCGTTTCAGTTTGAAGCAGCACAGGCTTTTGATCGTAAACCATTTTACTTTTGGGACAGCATGAAGGAAAGCGTGTTATGCCTTGCTTAGCGAAGGGGAGGGAAGGACTGTGGCTTTCTGTGTGTATTTTTGCAGCACTCTGAGCCAAAACCTTCYAATTTAATGGGACAGATTTGCAAATTCACACCTGCAGATTTCGCCTTCACAGGGTTTTCATGCGCAAGCTTTTTATTCGTGCCCCGGAGAGCAGCCTGCACCTGCTTCATCTCGCCAGTGAGACCAGCAGCACAGATCTATTGACAGTTTGCTCTCTCTGGTAATAAATAAATGCCTCATCCTGCAGCATGGACCCTCTTGAGAGGGTAGTAAGGCTCTTGCAGGTGGGCAAGGGCCAGAAACACATCCCTGCCCCTCTGTGCTCGGATCCTGTCACAGCACAAGTGCAGCAGAACRTGGATACGACACTGTTGCTGTCTCAGCCTGCAGATCTCCAGGCTGTCAAGAAAGTTGTGGTTTGGTTGTTTTTTTTTGTGCTGGTGCCCAAATGTAAAACATCAAGGAGCTGTTCTATGCAGCTGCCCATAAATCTGGCCGTGTTTCTGCTGCTTCCTAACAGTGGTTCGTGCATTGCATTTTTCCCCGAGATGAGCAGCTCGGGCTTCCATAACCATGGAAACCTGGTTTGTCTTCCCTAATAGCTTCAGCTGAACTCAACATCTGTCTGCCTGGGAAAAGGAAGGYTGCAAGGCACGGGTTAGTTGTGCACACCTCTGGGAATGCTAAAACCTGTGAGCACCTCCAGCAGCATCCTGGTGCACCAGAATGCAGCAGCAATGCTGGGATAATGCTTGAGGGGCTTACAAAAGATATGCCAGGAAGGAGGGGGAGAACAGGGAGGGAAGGAAAGCTCTCCTGAGGCAGGAAGGTGTTATGAAGCCGCTTAAGAAGATACTGCATTATGGTTGTCTTGCTCTGTGTGTGTTGGCTTGACATGCTGAGCGTGTGGAGCATTCTGTTGTGACTTTTAAGCTTTAAAAAAGCCATTTTCCATTTTAAGTTAGAAACCCTTTAAACAGCTTGCTTGTAGCAGAGAAGGAAATCTGGGTATAAGCTCATGAGCATAAAATAAGCTTTGAGYTGGGTAAGTGCCTCTGTCTGGAAACAGCAGGGTTCCATACAGCCTTTCACTTAAGTTTTGGAAGAATGGTTGTTGATAAATGTGTCTCATAGCTCTAACTTGATGCTAGCAGTGTTGCTGGGCTAGTCAACACAAAGAAAAGTGGGGAGAAGAGATTTAAAAAAAACCTTAAAAACTAATTTAAGAGGATTTTAATTAAATACTCTGCTGTATTTCTGTATGGATACACATGCATTTCCCATGGGCTGCAATTTAAACTTTCCTCTTTGAAGCACAGTTACAGCCCTGGACTCCAGGCTTCCAGGAGGAGCCTGGAAGTTACCAGCCCTTCAGAAAAGTCATCTCAGGAGCTGCCAAAGCTGTGTTCCTTTCCTGATATGCCGAGTCCTGTGTGTTTGTTCACTGTAGGAGTAGGCCTGGTGTGAGTTTTTGGAATTGTGTGCAGAAGTGCTGCCCACACCAGGGAGGTGCTCGGTGCAGGGACCTGTGCCAGGATGCTCTGTGAGCTGGAGCCAGAAGCAGAAATAGAAGTAACATTGTCCAGTGGCCAGTCACAACCTCAGCGTGTCCATCTGTGAAATGGAGGTCACAATATTGCACTGTGGATGCCTTAAGGCTTAGTTAGTGTTTATGAAATGTTCTGAATTTTGGGATGCTGCCTGCTGCAAGTGCACGTAAAATGGTCCCCAAATGTCTTTGTTGACACRGCAGGCACATAAAAACACTGTCATCTTCCTAGGGTATGGAATAAAGAGTTGCTGGAATTTCTCACAAGTAAAAATCAGATGCTTCTAAACCAAACCTTTGATATTAATCTGACAGTTATCACTTGCAGGTGTTGAGAGAATGAGAACAAGAATAGCAGGCAATACCCAGTAAAATTCTGGGTTGAGATTAGTGCCTGAATGCTAAAAGCTGTTTGGGAAATTCTTCACGCTTCACACTTCTTAATATAGCTTAATATATATTCTTAATATATATTCTTAATATAGCTGTTGATGTTCTACATCTAACCACAGAGCCATCACACTTTCTTTGTGGACATGACAAGCATAAATCTCTGCTTTCTCCATAGCAGCCAGGGAGGAGAGGAGGGTTTTGATGCCAGTTGCTGCAGTGTTGGAAGACTGGGCCATCTGAAGGAGCCAGTTCTCCAAACTCGCCCTCTCAGTGGGGACTCTGGCCAGCACAGCCAAGCAAGATGCAGCCTGGCAATAACAATATGCTTCACAGAAACAGTTTTTTTTCGTTTTCTGGCTCCTTGAGTGTTTGGTGAGCGGGGAATCAAATGCTTGTCTCTTGTCTGCTAAATCCAAGTAAGATCTTGGGAATTATCCTGCCTTTGTTCAACCACATATACAGCAACTGCTGCAGGTTATTTTAGTGGCAGTTAAAAGTGAACATTTTTTTCCCCACACAGCTTTTTCTTGGTAACATAGATGCTTTCCCACTCCTTATTTACAGGGAGTGAAATGGTCTCRATACCTGGRTAGCCCCATCTATTCAGACTATTGKTCTGTATTTCCAACCTGGACCTKAGWAACCTTTTCCKCAAGTAAATTTAATCAAGATTRCTTCTCCTAATTAAGCTTCAATTAAAATGCATTTATGACCAAAAAACTTCTCTTTTTAAGAGCCAGCTGGGAGAACATTTTTTTTCCCCTTAGAGCTCCTGGGATCCAGCAGTTCCAGATGTTGTCTGTGTCAAATGTCAGAAGTGCACCAAAAGTACACTGAGCTGCTTCAGGACTGTTGGATATGTAATGAATACTGAACCTAAATTGCTCCAGGTCTGTAGTTTTGTCCTCTTGAATTAGTGATTTCTCTGGTAGTACCAGACAGAAGCTCTCTTTGGCCAGTGACTATGGACTAGAACATACACACTCTGCATTTCTATCGATAGAAAAAAATACACAAATACAAAAACCCTGTGCTTATTAAGTACAGCCACAGCTGTTTATCACACTGTCTGTGCATCTGATAGGAAGTAGTGATGGCAAATGTTACCAGAATTCTGACAGCAAATTAGCTTTAGAGCAACATTGCAAAAATGGTTGATTTTTTTTTTGAAGTCGCCTCTAGCATTTATGAAGCTACACAAGTAAATTCAAAGCTGCTCTATCAACATTTCAGAACTCAGAGTACAGCTCTGACTATAGTTGATCTAGCACAGACATTGAGGGGTTTTGGAGGTGGTGGGAAATAACCTGACCTGGACCTTCTGAATTGTGTAAGAAAACACCTATTCTGTCTGTAWTTGAGACCTGGACAATGACTTTGAGTTGGGTCTCAACAACAGAGATGGGAAAATGAGTGGAAGTGTATTCATGTGAACAAGTTGGCATCAGGAACTGGGCTGGTTATTCTTGTGCATTCATTGTTTTGAAGTTGCCAGGGGTGACTTTGGTTTGCTGGGGGTAGTGATAGATGCTGATTCTGTCTGCTGAATTACATTTTCCTGGTGACCTGTTTCTTGCCAACCCAAGTCTATTTATGGATCAAATGGTGAATGAATGACTACTGTTTGGACTGTTTGTGGAGCTAAGCACCCAAAATGAATGTTGATGCAGAAGTGACAAATCATCCCGTGGCTGCTGAGAAGAATATCTGATGATGACTGCAGCTGTGGTGAAGCTCCACTTACTGTTAACATTTCTGCATCAATAAGGTATGTCTATAAAGGAGTTACAGCCAAGGGTCAAGTTCAGCAGGTTGGCAGCTGGGCAGGGAAGGAGAAAAAGCTGCTGGAACAGTTWTAGGACATGCTGATAATAATTGTGCCTGTTCACTTATTTACGCTGATACCTTGACCAAGTTTTGTCCCTTTGCCATGCTTTTGATGTGCAGTCAGGGTTTTTTTTTTTTTGATTTATGTGTTGAGACTGTAAATGCTTGACGAGCACTATCCCTTTTGTGTCTGATACTTGGTGCTTTCAGGGTTGCACTCRYTCCTTCAGGGCATTACTGCTGGAAAGGATCAGGAAGCAGTTACAATGCATAAAGGAGTTAAAYGTGACCATCTAGGGAAATATTTCCCCCTTCAGGGAATATGTCTTTAGAGAGTTTGAAAATGGTTTACATATTTCTGCAGTGTGTAATAACAAGCTCTCTAAAGCTGARGGAAATCTGGAGGTGGTGGTTTGATCTTATTAATGCATGAAATAGAGGAGCATAGAAAACAATGGGCAAAACTTTGACACCTTTAGCTTCCAGAACTGCTGCAAGCTCAGGCCTCTTCATCCCTGTAGCCTGAGGCCAGGCAGAGGTGGCTGTGGCTCATTGCAAACAGCTCTRAGCAGAAGTGGTTTGTAAAGCTCAGCTCCTCCTTGCAGATGTGCTGCCTCCTTCAGTGTCCTCAGAGCTGCAGCCCCCCACTCCACTGTGGCAGCCTGCACTCACTGGTCAGGTATTATTTGTCATCTTGAATTCCTGCTGTGCCTCATAAATCTCACTAAGAAATGGTGTAGTTACAGAAACTAAAGCGGGTGTGTCACATTCGAGCCCCGAGCGTGCAGATGGAGCCACATGCATGATGCTGTCCACGTTAGAGGGTGAGGGCTGCAGGGAGCTGAGCAGATATTGGCTTTGCTTGTGGATAAAGCAGTGCTGATCTCAGGCTAATGAGATGAAAACACAGCTTTGCTTCAGTGTGTCCAACCCAGACATGCAGTGCAGGTTAAACCCAGTTACTGCAACAGCTTCTCTTGGGCTCTCAGCTGAGAAGTGACTGTGGCCTGGTTCTGGTGTGTCACAGTGTGCCCTGTTAGAGCAGCATGGGTGCAGGTATTTACTGTGTTGTGTTGAAGGAGCATCTTTGATTTACCAGGAGACTGTTAGCTCCGGGTTCAGGATCTGGGTTTTCAAATGATGATCCAGCCTTGACTCCAARAGATCCAGTGGCAGACAGCTGAGCTTGCACAGCACACAAGGAGGGAAGGCAGAGAGCTTCTCTGCATTTGCTCTTGGGTCTCTGTTCCCCTCCAGCTGGGTCTGAAGCTGTGCCTTTCCTGGGAATGAGATGCCACTGATGGGCTGTGTGCCACTGGCAGGGGCGTGTGGCTGCTGGCTCTGGCAGCATGGCAAGGTTGCATGTGCTGAGCGAATGCAAAAAAACTGCTTGTCTGAGCAGAGGGGGTATGGGAATGAACCAAATGGATCTGAGCTGTAATGCCAAACTTTTGGCTGGTCTGAGGTTTGAATTTTGTGTAGATTCCAAATGTAGAAATGATTTTTTTTCAGGAACAAATCTGATGCACCCTGTTTTAAAAAGTATTATGGATGTCCCCATGGTATTACTTCTGTCATTGCTGCCCTGGGTGTGATGATTGAAAATGTGTGCATTGAAAAGGTGGGGAGGTATGGACAGGAATTTTTTAGTGGTCGGGAACTGTAGTGCCTCTTTGAAGAAATGAAGTTGACGATGCTTTGAAAGGCAACAGATTTGATAAATGATTGCACGCTCTTTTAAATGYAATTAAAAGCCATATGAAGAGTCTCAAAGTCTCAATTTAAGGCATCCTCAATCACCAGTYACTTCTGGAAAGTAAGTAATGTTTAATTTCTTTAGAAGTGCCTACAGAGTTAGAGCTATGTAACTGATTCTGAAAAAGAGTCTGATAAAAATCTCTATCACTCCCTTCCTAAATGAGGAAAAGCCAGAAAAAAACATCGCTAATTAAAAAAATTAAAAGGCTCTTTGGCTGGCTGGCTGCTTGTGTGTTCTTTAGAATAATAGATTATTTCCATCTTTTTCTTGGACAGRTCTCTCACTACATTCTCTCAGTACCTCCCTTGCTTTACTCTCCAASATYCTTAATAYAGAAGAACCAAACCCTCATTTTCCYRTTTGAGAAGGTTTCTACAGCAGCTGAAGTTAATAAAAGTGAAGATGATGTAAACCTAAGCCCATAGAGCTTCCACAGCTGGCTGAAAGCTTAGAGTCTGTGCGTTTTGAAGTATATTTTGAATATGTTGTTAGTTTCTAGTAGCTACACTGCACAAGACAAAACAGCCACTGAAAGCCCTGGATGYCCATGGTTAGTGCGAGGGGGTTTTGTGCAGAGCAGTACCTGGGGGTGACAAGCATCCTTTGCAGAAATGAGACCTTTTCCATGTGCTGTCCAGCCCTGTGGGATGTGATGAGGGGCTGCTGACCTGCATGGAGCTCGGGGTCAGTAGCAGGTGGGCTGTGCTCCACACTGCAGCTCTGCTCATCAGACCCTCCTGTTTAATTGGAGTAATTTCTTCAAGTCAGGTTGGGACTAGGAGAAGGTGGTTGTTACTCTAAAACAGAGAGGAGGGCAAAGAATCATCTCCAGCTGATCCAGCACAGCCTTCCTCGTCCATGAAGAGCTGAGGGTTGTGCTGTTTCAGATGACTAAAGGCTCACATGGACAGACTGCAGRAGCCAGAGCTCATGTGAGCATCTAGTGATGATGCTCCAGTTTTGTTTCTAGTTATTTATGTCTGCTGGTGCTTTAGAAACTTCTTTGTGGGTCTCAGCTACTATGGAGCCTTATCAAGGAGACAGATTTAAGCCTAAAAATTCAAGGGCTCTAGAGACTGAAGTCAGCCTCTAAGGGGAAATGCAGTTTTCCTCAGCTTAAAAATAACTTTATAATGTCCTTTAGTCTCCAAGGTCCCTTTCAAGGCTCTGCCTGGGTTCGATTTTGACTTGTGCGGAGTCAGGCTCCCGTGAGAAAGGAGGGCCAGGAAATTCAGAAAAKGCAGCCGGGGAGGGGAAGCAAAGGGGGAAATGCTGATAAGGGTGACGAACAGTTTCACCTTCAGGAGTGATGAACTGTGGGAGAGTTGGCTGCATTGAGGGTCTGGCACAGCTTCAGCACACGCACGTGGGGATGGATCAGCTGAGAGAAATGACTGCATTTATTCAATGAATTTACATGAGGTGCCTGCSTTGCCAGAAAGGGACGGGCTCCCGCCCCCTCCAAAACATCAGTGGCTCCATGCAGGAGCGAGGAGTGGAGCAGCAGGCTCGGCAGAGGGACAGGGCTGGGAATTTTTCAGCAGAGCCCTTGCTGTGGAGGCTGCTGCACGATGCACCTACACGCAGAGAGGAGTTCATCTCTGCCCTGGGCTGTGGCTCTTATAAACTGAATTAATAAATGCTTACACACAGCCASCCTGCTGCTGGTTGTTCCATAGGCTGCTTCTGCCTGTAGCCAAACTCTCTCCCTTCCTCCCTCAGGCAACCATCCCTGGAAATCCACCACCAGCTTTTCTACTTCTGGTGTGAGGTATTGGGTTCTGTTCTGTAGTCATGCTTCCCCTAAAAACAGTGCCTGTATGTCATGTGTAGGGCAGGAAACATTGATTTGTACTTAAATGTAAGAGGCAGAAGAGGAGGAACAGGTTTGTACCAAAAGATTGGAGCTGCAAATGCTTTCACAGCATGTGGTGAGAGAATTGGGACTYGATGTGGGGTCTCTAAGGCTCCTCATGCATCCTTTGGGCTCCCTGAAACTGTGCTACTCTGCAATGCAAGCCCTGAGGAAACAAACCGGGCACCCAGGAGTTTGTTCAGAAAACATTCTGAAGGGCTGAAATTACCAGCGAGGCAATGGACTCCCCACCCATGGATGTGCTCAAGATCAGGCTGGACAGGGCTCTCAGTAACCTGGTCAAGGTGTCATTTGGAACATCTCCCACTGTCTGGATGGAGCTGGATGATYTGTAAGGTCCCTTCCAACCCCAGCCATTCTGTAATTCTTATTCCTTAATGCTGCTGGGCTATTAACAAGGTGACTGTTAAATCAGCTGCCCAGGCCTGTGTTTGGGGTGTATTTTTACAGAAGGTCACCCCCGGGGCTCTTCTCTGTAAAACCTACTGAGCCAGCAGCAGCTGGGGGTCCTGCAGCTGATGCTCTGCTCCCTCAGCTTCCAAAGAGCATTTGAAAGAAAGCCACACCCCCAATCCTTCTAAAAACAACCCCAAATAAGCAATGAATATTTAATTTTAAAATGRGATTAAATAAGGACTGGATTCTTCACTTTATGCCTGCTATAGCTGTTGCCTTTCTGCAYGGCCCAGGGTGCTGCAGGATGTGACCTGAGCTGATGCACCGTGGGGTTCAGGCTCCATGTGAATGTGCATGTTCTTTCCCAAATAGTCACATTTTGTGGGAGATGCTCAGGAATGAGTTGGTGTGTGACTGTTGGCCGACCCATGGTACAGCAGAGAAGCTTCAGTTTTAAAACTTTAATTCCTGATAGATGCCAGAATGACAGAGCCTGTCCCTGGTGGCACGTCACAGTCCCTACCTTGGAGCAATGCTCCTGCTGCAGGGGCCTCATGGGAYACTCAGGGCTGCTTGTGTAAAGTCTGTGCTGTAAAAATAATTCCCTGGTTGCTCTGAATTAATTCCTTTTTTAGCTAGAAAGTTGCCTTTGAGTAGGGGCAGGGGGGAAATGGTGCCATCATGTTTTTAATGTGCGATTGAAAGTCCATGACAGCTTTTACTGTCCTGTACTCAGCCTTAGACAGGTATCCCTATTGGTAACACTGTAAACATCAGCTCTAACTGGTTAACTATTGTAAATATACCTTTGTTTTGGCCTGAATTTGGCTGAATTTTGTATTACCTCTTGTTAGACCAGATTTGCTAAATGACGGAGCTCTTTGATCGAATTTCTGTTCCTTACGTAGGTACTTGCAAACTGTGATCAGATTGTCCTATTAACCTTCTCCCTTTGTTAGGCTCCAGAAGCACCATCTGTTCTCCTTTTCTCTAAGCTGAGCTTTTGGTCCTTTAATCATCCTCTTGGAGGTTCTTTGCACTGGATTTGGTTTTTCACTATTCTTGAATTCCAAGCRTTAAAACTTACCATAATTTTGACAGTGCCACGTGCCAATATATTTTTTATTTTATTTGAGCATCCCACATCCAAAACCTCTCTGAGCTTCCCTTGAGCACAGGACCCTTCCAGCACAGCGTGCTCAGCTTCTCTAATTGCGTRTTGGCCATGAAGTTCCTGCCAAATTCAGTGGTTTCACAGGATGCTGCCCCATCATTTGTGTCACTCTGTGTGTGTGGCAGCATTGAAGTCTCTGCTGTGTTCTTTGGAGCTTATTCAGCTATGTGGATCTGCTATTCTCTCCTCAGTTATTTAGCAGTCCCACAATGTTTGCCATCCTCACACTAGATAAGCAATGATTTTAGACTCTCTTCCGCTCGTTTACACCACAGGGCCAAGGAGCAGCCYCTGCCAGGTCCTCAGTTGGAATATGCATGTAATTCAGTCACCACTGCATGAAATTATTTAATCTTCATCCATTAATACATGYCATATTATTTCCTCATCTCAGTCAAATCATTGTGTAGCATGAAGCTAAATTCTGTATGAAAAGTCCACAGTGTCATTTTATTGACTAAATTCGTGTTACAGTGTATTATTTTATACTTTAAAAAAAAATCTGTAATACTGGGTACTGTGTGTTCTGGAGCATTTCCCATTTATACAGATTAATTTTATCACACTCATTTGCTGGAGATCATTCTTAGGATTTTCTGTTTAATTCTTAAAATACTTGGCACATCAGCAGGATTTTTTCCAGCTACTGTGACTTCTATGTACCCAACATATTTAAAATTGGTATCAATAATACAGTGTTTCCGGATGTTCTTTTAAAACTGTGGTGCAAGTCATCCAAACCTGCTGCATTTAGGCTCTGTTTAATTAGCTGCACTTTCAGATTCTGCTTAGCTGGTAGTGAAATAAGGAGTGTGGAACTGATGATGTAACACATGCAGACACTGCTTAACCACTGCCACTCTGCAATCAAAAGTGTTAAAAATATCTTATTTCTTTGACCCCTACCATGTGGAACTGATTGAAACAGCAGTAGAATAATCTTCAATTGCCTCAAGCCCCCCCTGTATGGTTCTTAATTTTACTAGCTACATTTGCCTCAGGGCCTTTATTACAATTACAGTTGCTAGTTTTTGGTCCCTTGTCATCACCTTTCCCTTTCTCCTGGRTGATGTGTGTTTAATCCTGTGCTTCCGAGTGGCTCATTGTTGGACACAGCATTTTTGAATTAATACTTTGTCAGCTGGGTGGTGATGATAATGCTTGGAGGGCATTTCTGTGGCAGCCGTGTGGGACCTCCAGTTTTTCTGTGCTGAAATTCCATGCAGTGTCTCGGGTTCTATTCTCTACCCATTCTTGATAATTTTTAAAGAACAAGAGTAAAATCTCAGCTTTATCTTTTATCTGAGCTGTCATTGACTCAAGGAAATACTGAGAGTTGTTCCGTATCTTCCCTATTCACTATTCACAAATATATTTAAACCAATTATTTCTCACGTTCCTGTTGTGTGACTGTCTGCCAGCATGCAGCACTGTTGAAGAGTGGAGTTTTCAGAAATGAGCAACTYTGGCTTCTCTGATGTGTTGTGCTCTTCTGCTGCATAGACGGATAAAACAAATTAACCTCATGAGACCCAGAGAGGAAACAAACCTGAGGTTTATTTGCTTCAACTTTTTTCCAGTGAGAAASGCAGAAGAAAACCTTTCATGTATTAGAATGTACATCTCTAACAGCTGGTGCAGCATCATTGCACAAAGTGTTTTCTGTGCCCCACAGGGTTCCCTGGTGGAGCACTTGTTAGCTGAGAAAGATGGATATGTTTGGAAAAGAGAGGTGTTATCTTGCAGTGAATTGCTCAGATGTGGCTGTATGCAGTGGAGYACTATTAGTCCCTTGGGTTATTTTCCAGCCAGCTTCAGAAGCCCTGAATTTTCCTCTTGTCCTGGATGTGGTAGCAGAGCAGGCTGTTCTGTCGTCGTCTTGCCACCCTGAAGAACAGTCCATGAAGGGATTGAAAGCTTTAGGTGCAGAGGGCTTGTGAGGATGAAAATTATTCCTGGGTACATGGATTATGAAAGCACCAARCATAGTTAATAGCTAAAGCCAGGTCTCACAAGGCCAGAACAGTGTATTATTCCCAAAATACGCAGCTCGAGCTCACCTGTACACACCAGCCAGGGCAGTGCATAGTGAGAAAATCAGCCAAATCCACAGCATCTGCTGAATGCACAACCCTGGGGCAGGAGAGAAAATGCAGAGCAACTTAGGCATGCTCAGCTTGCTTTCACTGAAAGCTGGAATTATTCAAGTCATTTTGTGTTGGGCCTGAGTTGAGGGTTTCCTCTGCCTGGTGTAAACAGGGTTCCTTGTTTGTCTTGTGCCTTGTCTTATTCTTTGAACAATGAGGGAATTCTTTGATGAYTTGTGTGGCACTCAATTAATGGGATTTTTAGAACCAGAATCAGCTGATTTGTAGAAGCAAATAAAGAAAATACTTTTAAAAGGCTTCCTTTGTGAAAACCRCGTCTAAGCGTTGTGAATGACCTTGATATCGAAACAACAGACACATYACACAGCTTCTAAGTTAGCCTTTCAGAAAGCTCATCCATACTCTACTTTTGAAGCAGTTCTTATAAGGATTATCTCCTCCACCCTCAGCCTCTATCCTCCATAATTGAAAGTTTATACAGCAGCCATGTGATTTCAATATGGGCCRTTGGCAAATGTGACATCTTTAATTCTCTCCCTTGTGCTGCGATGCGATGGGAATGACGATGGGAGTTGTTATACTCAATAACTGCAAATGCTGTTGATGTTGGAGCCAGACAAAACAAGCATTCAAAGTTTCATGGATTTCCCCCCACTCCTTAATTCTGACCCTCCTACCTCAACTGGGCAGAATTGAGATGTGATGAGCTCAGTACTTAGACCTGTGTGTTTGCTGCAGAAGGCTCTATAAGTCTGCGTGTCCCACAAAGGGCAGGTCTGTCAGCTCTGTATTGTTGGATATTCTGTATTATTGGTATGTCTGCCTCCTGCACTGTGCTGTGATGTGGCTGTTAATCAGTGAAACACACGGAATGAAATATGGCCCTTGTCAGTGCTACTACTGAGATGCACTTGCAAGTCGGAGCCCTTGAGAGCAGTTGCAGGTGTTGCCAAGCACATTCTGTACCTGCAAAAGGGAGGATGTCCTTTGGAAAACACAGTCTCAGGTTGTGGGTGGTTAGGAACTGATGCYTTAAATTGTAGTTTTGTGCAGATGGTGATCACAAACAGCATTTTTTATCCTTTAGCTTCATTCTGTTTTTTTCTGTGCTGTAAGCTTGCTTCATGTGAATGTGCCCTAAACCTCTAAAGCAGTAGTGGAGGGGGCAGCCTCAATTGCCCAGTTGGCCATGGGCTGGAGATGATGAGTCTTTGTTAATTAGAGCAGTGTGGCAGGATCTCTTCATTCCCTGAACAGTGGCATGCACAGTACTGTGCTGTTGGAATCTTTTCTTCTACCAAAGACACATCTCCAAGCTTTAAACTTAATGTAGCAAACCCAAGACTTTAAAGATGCCTCAGAGGTCTCATTTGTTATTGCAGATGGTGCCTCTGGTGTATGATGATTTATGAGAGATGGCTCCTGTCTGCTTTGGAGAAAGTGCTCTGTGCCCACAAGCAAGTCTCTCTGACGCCCTGTTGGCAGTGGGGTGTGAATTCATTGCAGGGTAGATGTTATTTGAGTCACCTCTGAAGTGACTTACGGTAAATGATCCAGGTCTCCTTCAAGAGCTGTATTTTCACTATGCTTAATGTTTAAGGTTTGAGATCTGATTTTTGAGGTGTTTCCTGCTGCAGCAGAATGGAGGCTGAGTGTTGTGCACAAGCCATGCTCAGGGGCTGGTCAGACACAGCTGACTCTGGGATTCTGCCTGTCCAGCAGGAATCAGGAGCATTTRTTCATGGAATTCCATCTCAGAGCTYGATGTCACAGAGCCACCCAGCACTGAGGTTCAAAGAACTCTTGTTGCTGGAGCAGCTGTGGGCTCCAAGGATGTGTGTCCTGTCAGAGCAGGTGACTTTGGGTGCTGCAGGTTTGTAGTCCCCCAGATGCAGCGGGTGTCTCTGAGAYTGCTGCAGCCTTGTGCTGACTGTGGCCAGAGCTTTCACTGCTGTGTCCCACATCTCTGCTGTGCTTCTAAATCATTGATACTACAGGTGATTTTGGAGGTGAAATCCTGGCTTAATGGTGCTCTTGTTAGTGTTCTCAGAGGAAGGAAATTCCTCTGAGCTACCCTGCAGGGGGTGTGGGCTCACCTGGGGGAGGTGATGTGGTGGAGGCTGCATCCATCCCAGGGCAGCTGCACTTGTCGAAGGAGAGGTGAATGGAAGTCGTGAGCACTGAGTTCCCTGAGTGTTAGGAAATCCATATAATGGTTGGTTCAGGAAACTCTGAAAAGTGTAAAATGATCAGTGAATATAAGAATATGGGGCAGGTAGCTAATATGTGGTGTGCACCTTGATACCTTTCCCCTCCTCTTCTAATATCCTGTAGAAACAGGATACTGATCTGTACAGCCCATCTTCACGCTGAGAATGGAGACATTTAAACAAACKGGAGTTGTTCATGGTAGTTCACGTTTCGTGCTAAACTTCATGTTCCTCAAATGCTAATTGTTAAATCAAATACCACATTAAGCATGTTACTATCGCAGGTGCTTCTTCACGCTCCTCTCTTGTTCAGAAAGACAGTTCTTGGCGTAGAAGATAAAATGTATTTGTTTTCAGTGTTAATAAACATCCAGTTAGATCCATTGACAGGACAATGAATCAGTGCAGCAACATGCCAAGTCTGCCGAGGCCACTTCTGGAAGGTGGAGCTGCAGTTCCCTGCAGACCGAGCACGAGGTTCTCATGGGTGCATTGTTTTCTGCTGTCCACCTCAGAGAAAATTAATTGCAGAACAGAGAAAGGGAACTTTTCCCCAAGCTGCACATAGTGTGAGCAGAGATGAATGGAAAAGGATTTTGAAAATACCTGAGTCCTCGTTTTGGAAAAGGTGGGAAAATGATCTTGTTTAATTCATCCCTGGTGGGATTCTGCCAGTGTGGAGTAAATCACAAGACAGATTTATTGTCCTTATGGTGTTACCTTTCTGTAACAGCACAAACTTGCTTATTTGGTGGATAAGAAAAGGTTTTACAGTGTAGTTATTAAAGAAGCGAGAACCAACTTGGCTGCACTGAAAGAGATGTGCTAATTTGATTTCAGTATGAAATAGTCCCAGATGCTGTTCTCCTTGAAAAGCTTTTAGTGTTTTGAAACAGTTTCTAGTTTTAGGATTTGGGAGAACAAGGTGATTTTTTTTCAGTTAGGTTCCCCTTTCTTTCCTTTCCCCCCCACTCTATATTTGAGCTAGAATGTAGGAGAAATTAAATTGTTTAGCTTTAGTTGGCAGAGACAAATTTCTATTTTGTAAAAGACTTTTTTCTTGTTGTTTGGAGTAGTTGTATTAATTTATTTTTGTCTCCAGGCTAGGAATATTTTCTTGTCCTCATCACTGTAGTTGAACATAGGTCTTGGAGCCTGAGTCTGAGTTTTTCAGCTTTTTCCCTGTGGGCAGGCTTTAGCATCAATAGGGCTTTCTTCCACCATGCTACTTTGATCCACAACACAGGTAATGATATCCAGGGCTCACCTCCCTTTTAAACTGTAGCATCTCTCTTCACAGAGAAGAATCTAAAGAATTACTTGTRGCAGARAAATAAATTCAGTGTGGAGTTTCAYATCTGATTTMTTTTCAGCTATGCAAACTGTTATCRTGGCTAAGCTGAAGTGAATACACTTTGTCCTTAARAACAATTACTTCAATTACTTTTTGCTATGCTGCACTGTGCTGATGGCATGTGTGGCCAGTGGGACTTRCTTAAAATATGTATGCTCCTAACATCATCTCAGAAACAAAGCCATCTCAACTGGAAAAAAAAATTAATGTAATGTAAAATATTAGATTATTTTTTTCTTCTGACCTTGCCTCTATTTAGTTATCTTAGCTTTTGATGTTGAATTTAGAGATTAATAATTGTAGCTGCTTGAGCAAAGTCAGGGCAGAGAACAATTATGACTGCAAACAAATCTCTCTTCAACTTTGCCTTTCCCTCAATCAGAGCGCAGTGTCTACAGCACCGCTGTAACTGTGCACACAATTACTCACTTTCCCAATAACTCTGGGAAAACCAATTGCTTTTCAGAGCCATTTGCAGCCAAAGGAGGGTGTTCTGCTGCTGGTGCAGCTGAGGGTCTGCAGGGCTCCTTTACCCTGTGCCATCGTGATGCTGCACCTCGGTTTATTCCATCACAGCCGCCTCTCCTGGCTAGGGCCACAAAGGGTTTYTCAGGCAGGTTTTGCAGTCTGTGCTGAGTTTTGCTCAGTCCTTGCTGAACCTGCTGTGTGTCTCCAGTGCTCTGAGGCACTCTCATCTGGCTCTGATACATCCCCAGGCTGGTTTGGTGCTGTGTGAGGGCCCATCTTTCCGTGTGTGATGGTCCAGCTGTGAGATTCAGTCCCTGCTGCAGGTGCAGGCTGAGCTTTGCTTTGGACCCTTCACAGATAATGTTTAGGGATCAGAGTCAGAGGTGCTGCTGTTTCTGCAGTCTGTACAAGAGCTGGAAAGGTCGGGTCCATCAGCCCCCAGCAGCTGATGGCGTGTGACTGTGGCTCTGAGTGCCTGRAGGTGCTGTGGCAGGCACACCTTGCAGTGTCTTCAGAGAACACGCTGTTCTTGGAAACGAGACCCAAACTGGCTCTGCCTTCAGGGGTTTGTAGTGGAACAGCCTGTTATAGCCTAACTACCTGAATTTTGGACTTGGAAAGCCTCTTAATCATCTCATAAATCTAATCAGTGCTGTAATTTTCTGAAAAGTCAGGATTCAGGTTGGAGCTGAAGCCAAGTGTTCTTGGGGAAGATCTAAATCTGTTGGAGGTGGATCCTGGAGCTAGAAGCGTGATATAGCACAGACACCTGTCCTCACTGCTGCTGATAGAATTGAAGAGCTGCTGTCCATGCTAAGCAGGTTTTATTCTGCATCTGTGGGTTTGAGGGTGCTTTTAACCCAGAGCACTGCTCACCAGATCACGATCATGATTAGAAAACTAGATGTAAAATTACTGCCTCATTAGATATATGGTCTTGCTGTACAAAGCCTCTCTCTCTTGTCCTGAAAGTTGTTTCTAAAGCTTAAACCTTTAAATATGGGGGTTCTCTGTCTGCTCTAAGTCACTTTTTTTGAATGAAAGATCAACTGATTTGCCTGTAATTTGTAGCCCAGCTCTGTGTTTGATGCTGTGGAGTTTGAGAGCTCACTTAATGCTCTGTCCAAGCAGGAATGAACCCCATTCTGGGAAAGGGGACTTMTCCTGAGTCTTTCATGCCTTTCCCACTTCATCTCTGCCTGGATTTCCGTGACTGTGAAATGACTGATAAATTGTGGAGCTGTGAAGGTGCAAATAACTGCAGCGTTCTGWGAATCTTTCCTGTGAAGTGGCAGTGAAAAGCAGTTTTATGGCTATTGCTCCTTTGTGCACACCAGCCACAATTACCACGACAYCACAGGTAGCTTCTATAATTAGCAATGCTTTTATAATTAGCTGATGACATGGGGAGTACTGGTGAAATAAACTTTCCTTGGGACTACACCAGCTACTTACCCAAACACATATTGCCTTTTAAAAGGCATTGTGGAAAGGGCCTACTGAGTCACAACTGGCACTATTTCACATGCTCTGTATGTRAATTCACTTTTCTAATCTAGTGCTATAGCCAACTGACTGCCTCACTGACAGAGCAGAAGGGCATTAAAGTGCTGAATTTAAAGCAACCTTTAAAGTTATTTCTGTCTAATAAATCATTGCAGGAGCTGGATTTTGCCATATGCCCGTGTTCCTGTTCCYAGCAGCAGCCTGTTTGATCTCACATGTGGTTTTGCACCATTCCATATCCTGTCACAAAGTTCTGTCTTCTCCCTACCCGGTCCTGTCACTGATTTCAGTGT
Source organism: Malurus melanocephalus (assembly GCF_030028575.1). Classification (NCBI taxonomy): domain Eukaryota; kingdom Metazoa; phylum Chordata; class Aves; order Passeriformes; family Maluridae; genus Malurus; species Malurus melanocephalus. Next base: position 170,867 of record NW_026623696.1, read on the forward strand.
TGCTTCGTGCAAGTGTGAATGACTCAACATGGAGGAAGTCCTGGATATAGGGACAAAGCCTGAACAGAAGGATCCTCCCTCTCTTTCCCTACTGCCAGCCAAGGCATCAGAAGAGATAAAACCATTTTTCTTTGCCCCTCTCTTTGCTTYGAGTTTGCCTGCAGTATTTCGTGTGCTGGGCACTGCCTGCATCTCACCTTGTGCTGTTGGCTGTGCGGGATTTGGGGGCTGTAGAAATAACCAAGCTTGGATGCTGGAGGGAGGCTGGTGGTTTAGGATGCTGCAAAGGTGGCTGGCTCTGAGGGCAGGAGTGAGGATGAGATTTTGGTGGGAAATCTCAGAAGTGCTCACAGGATAGTTAGCAATCTACCCCCCGAAAATACTCAATATTTGTTTTGGTCTGCTTCAAAGGTTTTATCAGGATATCTCCTGACACAAAACAGGGGGATTGAGTTCCATCTCTGTCAGGAGCTGCTTGGTTCTGAGGTTCTGTTTCTGTAGCTTCCACAGGCCCCAGCAAAGGCAGGAGTGTGGGATGTAGGAGAGGTCCTTGTGTTGACAAGCTGGCGAAACACTCGRGTAAACACTTGTTCCTTTGTATGGTCCAGGAGAATATCTAATTTAAATGCTGGTGGCTGCACAAAAGATGCTAATGAACCAAACCTAGCAGCCTCATTTACCCACATGAAATCACTATCAGTGGATAACTCATTCTCCTGGAAAACACAATAATAGTAATGTAGTATACAGAACACAATGCTGCCCTCTAATAAGTCTGACAGGCAGATTGTGGTGTATATTTAGACTGTATTAGCCAGCCAGAGATTTCAAATGCTTTTATGTGCAGACCCTTGTTGCTCAGCTCCTGCTCTCTGCTGGTTGAGCTAAACTAATTAAAGAAAAATGTACTATAGCTGAGAAGTCTGGAAAAGCTAAAAGGTGACTTTCTAAACAAAATAAGCCTCCTAAATGAACAGCTGTCAGTACTTTTTGCAGAAATGAAAGTTTGCTTTTCTTTGGGAATGGACAGGGTGATTATGGTATGTTTTGTACAGGATCTTGGGTTTGTAAACACGGACCTTTATTGCAGGTTTTAAGCACTCAAAAAGATCTGCATTAGCTGGTTCTTTTGCTCTTACAACATGAAGTGACAGTTCTGTTGAGACAGAAAGGGTACTAAGTCATTTAGTGTGTGATATCTGGCCTGTAGTCTCCGAGCACCAGCACTTGTGTGTGTTTAAAGGTTTGAAGCTCACTGTGGCTGGAGTGTGCAGTGCCTGAGGGCTGCCTGCACAGACTTGTGAGAGCATCTCACCTATGCCTCTCCTCGGGTGTGCCACCCCTCTGCTCAGGCTGATGCCAGCTGCCAGGCACAGGACATCTGTGTCCTTGATGGCTGCAGTGGGAACATCTCCCAGCTCCAGGGCTGGAGTGCTGCTCGGGATCTGCTGTGCTCCAGGCCAGTAAATGTGTCAGGCCTTTGTGCTGAGTGTGCTGCCATATAAAATAGTTGCCAGGTGTGGTAGGGCTGTGTTTAAAGGGTGCCAGTTGGTTTGGAGATAAGTTCTACAGGACATGCTCTCCTCATCTGCAGAGGGACCAGGTGTAGGTGGGGTTGGGGTCTGTGCAGTGCATTACTCAGCAGAAGCACTGTCTGTGTCAGTCCATTGGTGAAAGATGGTCATGGTCTCATTGGGGCACTCACATACCTAGAGGAGTCCTTTCCATGTCCTGTGCTATCCCACTGCTTGGAACAGGATCTGAAAACCCCGATTTCATCTCCTTTTATGAAGATTGATTGTTCCTGTTTTGGGTACTTTCTCTTGAAGAGCAGAATAGTTTTCTGAACCAGTGAACTTGTGATTTTGTCTCTCCAGACTGCAAATACCGTATGTAGCTGGGCCTGGCCTGATGTGGGTTTATTTGGGTTAAACCATTGCAAGGAGACTTGAGCAGCATTAGATTCCCTCTTGGTCTGTCAAAATTTGACTTGAGTAGCCTGTTCTGATTTTCTTGATGGTGAAAATTGGCTCAGAGTAGGAAAACTTTTATCTGTTTTTTAACTCTACATGTATTGTAGAGGCAATATCTGGTTACTGCCTTGAGCAGGGTTTGAAGTGGAAATGTAGAAGCTGCAGCGTTCAGCCCGTTCCCTCTGCAGCCGGAGTCTGGAGGATGGATTTGGCGTTCGAAGAAATACTGGCACACTGTGCTGTTGAACGCTGGCCCACTTCAGCTGCTGATGGAAAGATAAAATACATTTTGCTCTTGGCTGGCTTCCTCGCTTGCTGATGCTAATAACATCACGAGCTAAGCATTTCAGGGGTCATCTTGAGAGAAGCAGAGACCTGAATCCCCCCGATGGCACCTTCCTGATGTTGTTGCCATTTCAGGGAAGCATTGTCAGGTCAGAGATCAGCGTTTGCACGTCAGCAAAGTGGGTGCCAGGTGACTCTAAGGGCTGCTGCACAATGGGAGTCATGGTCCAAGGCAGGATGGTGGTGGTTCTCCTGACTGGCAGGTTTCTCTGTGTCCCCCCCTCTTAATTTTTGCACTTGAACTAAGGTCAGACTGAAAACCTGCAGGACTGCAGCTTTCACAGCCACCTTTATAGGATACAAGGCTGAGGAGTRCCTGGTCATGTATGTACATCTTTATCGTCCTCTAGGAAGTTTTGTAGTCTCTTCAACATTTTGTAGCACCCCAGGGAGCTTTTCTGTGTCTGCCAATTAATTTGCTGTGGTTATTTCAGTTTTGTTCACAACCTGCTCAACAAACAAAAACTCCTTAAAGCCAAACTCTTCACATTGAGAGAGGAAAAACACGGAGCTGGTCTGGATCACAAGTAACAGTAGGAGACATAATGCTTAGCCATAAAAATTGCATACATGCTTATAAGCTGATGCATTGAAAACTCAAGTGCTTCCTCAGCTGCCTGCCACTATGAATGTTAAAGATGATAGAAATAAACTTCAATTTGTTCATTAGTGTGAAAATCAAACAACTGCAAAGCCAGCTTTTATTGTACTTCGCTCAGAGGGGTTTTGCGACAACTACTTAATGTCAGTTATTTCTTCATGTCATTGTCTCACATAGCCATTGCTTTTCTTTCTTCTAGTCCCATAGTAGGAATTTGAGCTTTTAGCACCTGATTATGGAGACTTTGGTTTTGCCTGGACACCCAATAAAGATGGAAGAAGAGGGGAAACGTGTGGTGTCATCAGTCGTGAGTTCTGAAATGAGCTAATAAGTCATTAGTTCATTGTGAAATGAACATGCACAGTACCGTTCAAACATTCCACTGAATCTGTCTGCTGTCTCCCTTTTCTCCACAAATGAGGAACATGGAATCAAGAATTGCTGAGGATTTCCATGTGTACTGTGTTTCAGTGCAGGAGTTGGCAGGTAGTGGAGGGCTGCTGTGCAGTGCTCTGGCTGAACTCGGGGAGGCTGTGCCATCTCCCCTGCTCACGCTGTCAGGCAAGCTTTGACTCATGGATGTTAATTAACCCCAAATCGTTTTGCAGCCTCTACCRTGGAATTTTTCTTTTGCAGCACTTAGGCTTCTGCATGAAATTGGTTTATTTATCCCACATTCCCCCAGAGTGGAGAATTTTAATTCTGTWAGCACCAAATGTCTTTTTTCCTTCCTCTACACAAGGCCTTTTATTAGCCCACTGGTGCAGATCAGTAATTAGCTACACAAGGGATGTTTGCAATCATATTTTCTACCTGGGGAGGTTGCAGTTGGTGGAGGGTGGCAGCAGCTCAGCCAGTCCATATCCAGACACCCTTGTGCCAGCTCTGCTTCTGGCAGCTTTCTCTAAGGGTGYTGCATAATTGCTCTGCTGGAGATATTTTTATTAATAATGGAATTTAACTTTTTAATGTGCTATTAACTAGATTTCCCTCCCTTAGGCTGATAATAACTGTAGTGGTTTATGGGGCTTTTCATGTGCACACAAATGGAATTGTGTGCAGAATTTGGCTCTGTCACTCAGGGTGATGAATCCCAGGGCCTTTGGTGAAATTTGCCAACTGACCTGAGGTGAGGCACTTGGATCCTGTGAGTTTTTCAGGAAGACTTCATATTATTGAACTTAAAAGTTCAAAGCAGCTGGAGGCTGCTTGAAAAAGGGAGGATGTCCTATACCTCATTTTTTTTTTTTCTAGTAATTTTAGTCTAGCTGATGAAATAACTTTGATTGCCTGGAGCTTTGATGCTTCAAGCAATTTAAAACAGTATTGCCTCTTTTGAGGATTTACTGCCATACAAATATCAGCGAGCTCATCTGCCTTCAGGAAAAGATGGCTTGATAAAGCTCCTCCTTGCAGACATGAGGAATGGTGAGGATGCCCAGTGAATCCAGGGGGACTTCATGTCCCTTCCTGGGAGAGTGGCAGTAGGGGCTGTCCWTGTCCCATTTCAGCTGCCTGGCACAGTCCCGCAAGGGACTTGGTGTTTTCTTGAAGAGCTAAAAGCCAAGTCAGATATGCTTGTCTGGAAAGGGATTTTAACTGTTTTCAGGTTCCTTATATTTATTAAAATCTGTTTTTCTTCTCCTGGTTATAAATTAAGGCAGTGCCTTCAAGACTGTTTAATTGGTGCTSTAACGAGGCTCATCATATCTGGCAATGATGAATAAAGGATTTGACTGGAGCATATGTTAATGCACAGAGAACAATGACGCTTAAAATAAATGTCCCCAAAGTGCCATATTTGGCAGTGACTGCAGGAAATCTGTAGTAAACAATGCAGTGCTGCTGTTGTGCTTTGAGGGACAACAGCAGTTTCTGGTTCCAGGATTTCATTCTGCCGAGCTCCTCTATGGGCAGTGACTTCCAATGAGTTTCTTGCAAACAGATTTTCAAAAGTAGCCCCTGGTCTGAGCTGTGTAARAGGTTTGTTGGTTTTGCAGGTTTCTCTCTGCAAAAGGCTGTGAGAATGCGAGGCATCTCCAGCACCACATGCAGGGACTTTGGGGCTCAGCAGGCTTGAAATATGGGCTGGAATTTGATTATTTATTTCAGGTTTCTAGACTGCATGTGGTCAAGGTGCTGTCTATTTCTGGGATACAGATTTCTCTGCCTCTGTCACAGAGTGCCACCTACCAAAAGATGGCCCTGCATATTCATTTGCCTTTGTGCTATGTAGACGAAATAACTTGAGTAGAAGAGCAAAGTACCTTTTGCACTGGCCTGGTGTTTGCATCACAAGCAGAGCTATTTAAGCATAATATAAGCCACTTTCTTCTACAAAATTGATYTTTTTYCTCTTTTGCTCTTATGTTTACTGCTYTAATATATAACTGAAATTTAAAAAGGGCCTCTTATTTGTCACTTGCAAGGGTTTTAATGGTGGCAGTATGGTGGCTCTGGAAAGGCATGTATTAAAAAGCTCGGAGGAGTGTAAGCTTTTTGATTAGTAAGAGATTTATCTCTCATCTGTGGGCACAAAGTTCTGTTACACATCAATTCATTAAGCAGATTAAATAAAGCCAACCAAGTTGGCTGTGAGCTGTGAGCATAGTGCTGTTTTCACATGAAATGAGGGGGGATGCAGAGAAAATTAATTTACCATACGTTAGGCAGTAAAGTTCAGTTCAAGGCTTGTGCCTCCCACCACTGCTTTCATTTTAGGGGCCAAAARTCCAAATCTGGAAGTACAGGTGAAGTCTGAAACACTATATTTCCAGAAAAGGGGTTAATGCAGAGGACAGGGCAGTACAGGGTAGAGAACGGGGCTGACTGAAGTGCAGGAGGGATCACCTTCTGCTCCAACAGGCTGACAAAGTGGAGCTGCTGCAGGTGCCATGGAAAAGATCAGTGCTAGACAGCTCTAACAGGGTCTAGCAACAGCCTTGCCACAGCTGGGAGTGGACTAAGGAGAGCTGGATGGGAGAAATAATCTGCATGCCTGTGCCAGGGAGACCTTCTGCTTAAAGGAATTGGAAGAATTTTTACCTGGAATGGCTGCAGATATAAACTGTGTCACAGAGTTATGGAAACAATTTGTGTAATTGCCCTAAGGAACTGTTATGCTTTGATTGAGAGTAATAGGAATATAGAATACTGTGAATAATAGAAAGAAAAAAAGCACTAAATGAATAACAACAACAACCCACCAAACCCCCTTCAAGTAAAATAAAAATCCCTGGCTGCTAGAGGGTTTCCAAACCTCAGCTGGGTGTCTTTGTTTCTTGTTGTTCCATGCTATTAAATCAGCACAGTGCTGTAGAATGTCTGGCCAACAGGTCAGATCTTCCTGGACCTGCTAAGTCAGGTCAAAAGTCATGACAGCTGTGGCAAATCCTGCCAGATGTGACCCAGCCTCCAAAAAGGAGTTGGGGGTACTGGTGCCACTGAGCTGAGCCTGGGGAGCCTGCCCAGGGCAGAGTTTGGGCTTCTCTGGCAGAGCTGTGCAAACACCAAGGAGACAGAGGTGATGTTACTGAAGATGATCTAGAAAAAGAGTGTTGTTTTCCTCTTTTCTGAAAATAGATCTTGCCTAAATAAACTCYTAGATCTCTAAAGAGCACCTGACAACCAGGCTGGCTTTTACAGCATGCTGGGATTCAGGGATTCAGTGCTGAGTGAAGGCTTGGTTCGCTTTCAGCAGTTGCTTTCTCATTAGAATTGTGCTAGAGAAATGCACTGTCAGTTCAGCGGGGAGAGAAATTAGACTAATCCTTTGGGGATTTTCTTGTTCTTACTCCAAGATATTGCTTCATTAATGAAACAGAGGAAAATAGGGGATTTCAGRCTTTCCTTTTATTTTACAAAAAAAAAAAAAAGCTGATTAAAGAAGCTTGTAACAACTTTTAACTTTGAATGAAAAACTTATATGAATTAACCAAAACATATTTTTAATAGTCTTAATTTTTGATCACTGTGGGAAAGGTAACAAGCATGGATATACATCAAGACCTGAAACCTGGGCTGGAAAATCACCTTGAGACAAACCCAGTTTGCTCCCCAAGTTACACCTTCCTGCCCACCACAGCCACTTATACAGCAGAAACAGGAATTTGTGTTTGTCCTCGCCCACACGTTGCCGCTCATCTGCAGGTTTGACATCTGCTCCCAGTCACTGGAAGCCAAAATCTCCGCTTTTCCTCATGCTGTTTCTGTCACGTAGCTCTAAGCAGGCTTCACTGGAGATTAACATGTTTAAAAGCTTTTCCTGTAAATTATCTTCAGCTGTATTAATTGACAAGTTCTTCAGTTCTTGCTAGTGTTTCACTGAGCCTGAGCTGCCTAAGAGGGAAATAAATGTCACTGCCTTCTCTAGGACAGCAGGACTTTGTGAGCTTGCAGTTGAACTGAGACATCCCTTGGGATTGCCTTACAGGCAGAAAAAGTCCTGCAGACTGCATATTAAACTTCCTATTTTTAACTTTATGTCAGGTTTAGAGAGCATAGCAAGACAACCCGATTTYCCCCTGAGGATTCAAGTAGAAATATCACTGTCATTTCAGTTCACTACTTGGGGATAATTAATTACCGCTGAGGACAACTAATCATTTTAAGGATTTTTTTTTTTTTTTTAAATCTTGAGAAGGGCAGGAACACAGGGTAAAAGTCTCTGGCTGACCCCACGTGAGGCCAAGCCGAGGCACTGTGATATATGAAATATAATAATTATTTGAACCTGAGCCTTGGTGGTTCAGAGTGGGTTTGGTGGTGTTTGGGTTCCTTGGTCCTGTCCTTGACAAGGGCAGTTTGTTTGATGGTGGTTCCTGGTTTCAGGTGACTGTGGAGAAAGCTCTGCCTGTGGCAAGAGCAAGAAGGGCTCAAAGCTGTATAAACAACTTATTCATTCCATGCTGCTTGGGCACTTGAGGATGGAAGGGCCTTGAGCTTCCAGGCTTTCTTCTCCACCAGGCCAGCACCACAAGCCTATCCAGGAGGAGGTGTGACAGCAGCTGAGGTTGGCTGAAAATCCTTTGCTGTGAGTGTGATGGCTCAGGACTAAAAGATCTCAGAGTGCTTAAACCTCACTGATACCAGCTGCTGCTCTCCTACCTATAATCCCATCTCGTACTGATTGCTGGATGCTCTCTGTGTTGCAGAGCCAGCCTCCTAATGACATGGTAAAAAAGGAGCTTGATATGAGCTGCTTTGTGCCAAGTTCAGCTGTGCTCACTCTGTGCTCCTGGCAGGCCTCTTTGCTGTGATAAACACCTCCATAACTTTATGAAAAAATAAGGGTGATGCTTTTCCTGGGRTTCTCAGCTGTGTCAAAGATTTACTGGAAGAAGAAACCAGTGTTYAGAGACCCTGTCCCCTTCCCCACACCATCCCTGAATGTATCTTGACAAAAGCATCTTTCTGCTGGTGCTACTGGTACAAGTTTGCATATTTCTGGTGGCCCACTCATTACAATCTGATGGTAGTTTTGAGCCCTGACAATCCTCCTCAATGTCACATGTGACATTTCTAGATCATGTTGGCAGAGCAGGTGCACACTGAACTAGAGGTGAGACATGTTCTCAGCTTTGGGGTCTTTCCTGTGAGCTCAGGACCACCTGCTCAGGTCCTGATGCTGTTGGGCATCTGCAGAGACCTCCCCCTGTTGTTCTTTCAAATATCTACCAGGGTTTATGAATATAGTCACCATTGTTTCTGTACTGACTGATAGGGCTCTTTGGAAAAATTGTTTGGAGGAGGAGAAGCAAGAGTCCATTCCTAATGCAGCCCAAGAGACTTTTGTGTTGCAAGAGGTAAAAGGAAAAACAAATGGAAAACTTCCCTAACTTAGGCCATGATGTAGGTGTTGATGTAAACCCACAAACCTCTGAGTGTGATGTCCTGACTTCCACAGATATGTACAGGGCAATTATATGGATTGATTTCCAATAAACAGACACTTAAGAGCTAAGTGGAACATATTCTGGTAACGTATCAGATCAAGAATGCTTTATAAATAAATCATAGCTGTGATATGTGGTGTGAGAGTAACTTATGAATAAGTTAGACTGCCTGGGGTCAAGCATGCTTTCTTTTAGGTCATTGTAAATGTGACAGAAAAGTCAGTTTCTGCCTGTACTGTGACTTGCCTGGAGAAGCGAATGGTGGGAAGGAACATAACTAGTGGTAGAAAACCAGATAATGTTGCCCRGACACTTTTCCAGAAAAATCTCTTTCCAGACTTAATAAGTTATACTTTAGTTTCTCAGCACAAATCCAAAATAAACTTCTTTCTTGGTTTACATTGTCCCCAGTTAACCTGGTTGTGTTCCAGTCTGGCTTCTCTGAAGGAGAGTCCTGGTGGAGTAACCTGGCAGCTTTAAATGTTCTCTGCAAGTGCCTCCTGTTGTGCAGCAAGCTCATCTGCAATGGATATTTGGGATTTTGAGATCCAGGTGTTTGGAATTGTTTCCTGAGAAAGCACAAAGAATAATCCTTGCATGAAAGCCTGGCTCCAAGTGGAAGATGCCTTATTTTGCAGGCATTTAGGTGGAAAATGTGACCGCCTGTGTGCCCAGRCGTCTGTCACGTACCATCCAGCTGGTGTCCTCTTGTGCCTGGGGAGCTCCTGCTAGACTGAAGTGATGTTTTAGCGTTTGACCTGAGTTAGAGGTGAAGTGCTCCATGGACAGGGRCAGTGTCATGGCTGGGTCTTTGCTTCATTCGTGCAGCAAAAGGCTGGTGCAGGTGTTCTTGCTGCAGATGATTTCCTCAGCCATGGCTGCTTTGCTGCTGGCTCCTCAATTTTCTCCAGTCTGCAAATACTGCCAACCAATGCAGCAGCTATTTTTTTTTTTTTATTCCCTGCATAGGACTGAGGACAGCAGAGCTTTTACATAAGGAAAGTTTACTCCTGCATGTATGCATGCAAGTCCCAGTGCTAGCTCTTACTTGCAGCTGTCTCTAGCTCTGTTAATCAAATTCCTGAGCTGTTTGTTTGTTTTTTTCCCCTGTCAAACCTGTGCTGAGCTGACTGGGCATTAAGCAAGAGTAAATCTGTGAGAAACGCTAATAGAGAACAGCTGTTATTATCTCGAGAGAAACATCAACGTGAATCTTCCCTCAAGGTATTTATTTGTATTTCAAAACCAAGAGAAAATGTTTAGACAGTGGCTGGGCCATAGGGRGGAAATGTAAACATTTGTAGAGAGGGGTCTGATTAAAATCCCCCTCCATCTTCACAACCTGCCATTTTGCCAGCCAAGAGGAGCAAAGACCTTCCTGGCCAGCTGCCCTGTCTTCCTCCCCTTGCTGGAAACCTCCTTGTACATCATGTTAATGAACTTCAAGTGCCCTCTTAAAATCCATATCCCTGCTGGGAACGTGCTTTGAAGCCATCTCGTGCCGATCAAACCTTGCTGATTTCTAGGTTATGTGTATTCTTGGCCATATTTATCTGCACTGGGCTCCAAAGCTGTCCTATAAATACCTCAGGGAGGATCATATTCCCTCTTGCATTCTTCTTTGCTGGGTTTAAGTGGGCCAAGCTGCTTTAGGGTTGGTTGTGCAGGGCTCTGCTCCACTCCTGCTCCAGATGGGCTCCGTCTCACCCGAGCGCTGCAACGACACAAAGCCAYCTCTTTAGGTATAAAAGTCTTTCAGGTCGACAGGCTTAAAGATCAGCATCTTGTCTGGCATAAGGCTGGAGTCTGCAAATTCAGCATTTGGACTTAAATAGTTTTTCATTTTTCGCACATTTTAAAAAAATTGCAGTATACACAGTAAACAGATGATGCTCAGCAGGGCACTGCATAAGCGGCTTTCTGTTGTGGATTGCTCTCAGTGATGGATGAAATTAGGCTTCAAGAGTTACTGGCAAACCTTCCCCAGATCTGTGGCAGGGGATGTTTTCTGGTGATTTCATTTTCAACTCTTGTGCCATCGCTTCCTAAAGTGCCCGTTGAGCTCTGCCAACCTTTACAGAGGCTGAGGAATGTAGAAACACTTGGATCCAAATACCTCAAAGGGTTTATGAAGTTCAGATCCAGCTAGGAGCCTGGCAAGTGCCAACTAATGGAAGCTGTCACAGTAGCTGAGATTKATGGTTGGTTTTGTCCATTATCTGCCTGACCGTGTCCAAGGGCTGATGCCTCACCAGACCTCTCACAAAGCAGCCACAGATCAATGCTTCTGTTGGAAAAGTGTCTTCCCAACCTCCAGCATTTGGCTTATTCCCTAAAGCAGGAGTGTTATTTTTCATAAAATGTGTCAGCCAGTACCTTYGGATTTTTTTTTCTTATAAATAGATGATCCTTTGTGGATTTGTGCCAGTATCTTCCAATATAAGGCACTATTACATTGAGTTTCAAAGGTTGTTATAGCTGAATAGTGCAAGGAGAAAATAGGGTGGATTTTGGAAATGCTGTGATTCGGTTATGAGTCAGACTTYTTTAAATTTATGAATTTTTATTGAAAGACATAGTTGCACATGATATTGTGCAACACATTCAATTAAGGCAGARATTTTTGTAATATACGTTTCTCTTTGGTCATTTAACAACAACCAGAATTACATTAATTTATTAAGGCTCATGTTAATATCCTTAGTTCCACTTTGTTGCTGAACCTTAAATTAAGCTCAAATAATTGGTAGAATAAAAGATTACCAGGAACATGGGAGTGAAATGATTTCTGATACTTGTGTGGAATGAGTGGCTGTGAATGAAGCAGCAGAGCAGCAGTTTTGAGGTGACTGCTTTCCCMAGCCGGTGTAAGCATGCCGTTAATTAACATTTTTGCAGTGCTTTGAAAATGTAAATTGCTCCAGGAATGTTAAGTATCATTGTTATGGCAGTCTTGAAAAGTAATAGCTTAATCTATGAAATTGAATCCATTCTTTAGAATTACAAGAGGGACCATGAGGCGGTTTCTTGAGTAGCAAACTGCAATTCAGGACACTTGGGGCTTTTTAGTGGGGTCTGTGTGAGGTCAGCTCGGGGCTGTTTACTGCTCTGTGATGAGTGACCTGGAGGAAGGGCAAGAAAGATGAGGACAGATGTTTTGTGGAGAGCCATCGAGCTGCTTGGTGATTCAGCACAGGAAATGGTATGAAGAGTGTTGCTTGTTGAAGCAGGCGTTTGGACACAGAGAACTGAGAGGGTGGCCTATTTCTGGGAAGCAGAAAGCCTGCAAAAGTGCGGGGTCACTCACCAGTCAGGTGAAGCAGAGCCCTCAGGACGTGGCCTGAGCACTCTGTTCCCATCCCTGGTCCTGTGGTAGGGGTGTGACGGGGCAGCTGCTGCCCCAGCAGCCCAGTCCAGCCCAGGGAGCTCTGTGCTGGGAACTGAGCACAGCAAATGCTGTCTGTGGGAGGGCAGGCACTGAAATCTGGAGAAGTAGGAAGGTGAATGTGTTTTCTCTGAAATTAGCACTGGTGAGATCTYTTGTAAAATACCTAAGGCAGTTTCTGATACCTGTAATTAGAAAAAAGATATTGGGAGAAAAATATACCAGAGATAAGTCAGAGAATAGCATGAGCATGATATTAGGGCCTATCTTAAATGAGAGACTGCAGGAATTTGATTAATTGAAGAGTGATTTGATCTGTCTGGTGTCTAKATGGAGAACAGTTTTTAGTGTACTRCAGGATCCAATGGCTGGAAATKAAAGGTGGGCACATTCTGACCAGAAATAAAATGAGGTTTAACTGTGAAGCTAATTAGCCACGGGAACTGTATCTGATACTGAGGATTATGGTGGCCTCTTCATCTCTAGAAATGTTAAAGTGAAGATTGAATGCTTTTCTACTCCAGCTTTCATAAAAATCGATTTRGGACTGTGTTCTGGTCTGTGTTAGGTGCAAGACCCAAACAGATAACAACAGTGGTGATATTCATTCACTCTGCTGCTTTGGGCAGGTTTAATGGGGGGTGTTGTAATTTTAAGTAYTATCAATGAAGTCAAAGATCTAGGSTTATTCAAAGGCAAAATTATTMCTAAAATTGCCAGGGTCAAGGTTTCTCRGAAACTGACTTTTAAGAGTGTTGAGTCCTCCAAAGTCTCTTTATTTGAACTGGAGTTTGCTCAGCAGCTGTGAAAACACAGCAGTCAGCTGGAAAAATGAGTGACGCCAGAACTGGAGGTCAGGAAGAAGCGTGTCTTCAAACCCTCATCTACAAATTTTGCCTTACCCTTGCTATGAGAACAAGGTTGTGTTTCCTGTGAGGCAAGAGTTAAAAGTGACCATTATCTCCCAAGGACAGCTGTGTGACCTCATGAAGATTTGGARCAGGTCTCACAGAAGGGTGGCTGCACTTGTGCCCGTCTCCCCCGGTGCTGCTGGCGTCTGACGCTCGTGGTGCCACCTGACACAGAGTGGCTGAGCTGACCTGMTGTCTGGCCAGGAAACACGAGGGCTGTCTTGCAAGAAGAATGAAACAAAGAGGCAGGATGTGATGTGTGTTGTCTGTAAACTCTTTTGTGTAAAAGCTTGAGGAGAGGATGTGTGAATGTTGCATCCAAGAGCTGCTCCAAGCTGGSCAGAGCAGGACTCAAGCATCACTTCTTCCCATTTTCTTAAAATTTCTTTGTTTGGTTTGGTTTTAATTTTTTTTTGTTTGTTTACATTTGTTTTTGGTTTTTTTCCCCTGTATTTGTGGGGGGAGGTTCTTTTTTTGTTGTTCTGCTGTGTTTTATTTAAACTGAAAGCTTCGTTTTTAACAGCAATTTCACTGAAACAGTTTAGTCTGAATGAGCTGGTGTTTTTGCAACAGCGGTGTTTTTACCTAAGTGAGTCTTGGTAACACCAGAATGGTCCCTGGTCAAGCAGGGGGGACACTTTGAAGTCTGTAGCCTCTCACAGGGAGGGTTTGAGGCAGGTCAGTTGGGCAGGGATGGGAAGGTGTTCCTTGCATTAGTGTGCATGTTCTACAGTGCACAGTGAGAGGATAAAGGGGATTTGTGTTCTTGAGGTTTCCCTGGTTTGCCTGAACTCATCTGTGCCATCAGGGTGTCTGCTAAATGAGGGACAGGGCTGTTTGTGCTCTCTGGTGTGGTGCAGCAGACAAAGAACTCGCCATCACCAGAAGGTGACGGTATCAGAATGAGACCCTGTGTGCACAAAGTGCTTTTATTTGCATACAAACTGCCTAACCCTGTATTAATGGATACATCTTGCATATATGGGAACCTGAGCATGACCAGTCACTCCAAATGCACAGGCATCAAAATTTGACCTATTCAAAGTCACACGTTGAAGCGGGAAGCAAAAGCCAAGAATAGATTCAGGGTCCTGAACTTCCCCAACCTCTAGAATGGGAGCCAAATTTCATCTCTCACTTGTAATTATGGTCAAAGCCTGGGCTGGAAATGAGAAGCGCTGATTTCTGTCTCTGCTCTGCAGTAGATTTACTGTATGACCTTGGRGGAAAATGTGTCCTTCTGTGTCTCAGTTTACCTCCCATTAATGGCAACAATTGTACTTGTACACAGTAGGTTTTAATGGACTCTATTGCTGCACCTACTGAACATAATAGCTCTCCTTGCAGTGGGAAGAAGATCACAGGCACTGTTTGTAGTGTCTGGATGAAAGGGTGTTTCAGGAGGGACAACAGATAGTGTTTGTTTTAACATGTGGGCCCAGGTAAAAGCTGCATCTGTTCAAGGGAGGATGGCTCACATGGACAGTGAAGGACCACAATTCAATCTGGAGAACAGCAGATATCTCGACATTCCTCGAGCTGCTGCTGTGTGGTGTTGCCTGGTCCAGGTGCTGCTACAGAACTTGGGGAAAGGTGGGAATAGGGGGGTGCAATTTGTAAGAAATCCAAGACCCAAATCTGTCAGAAATTCACCAAGACAGGTCAGTGTTACACCTTGATGCTGTGCGTGGTTGAGCAGATACAGAATGTGGAGAGTTCCTGGCTGTCAGGGATTCTGTCCTGTGCCTTATTTTCCTCATGAATTCCTCCAAACTAGTTGTTTTTGAAGTATRCAGAAACTACTTGCAAAGATAAAGCTGAGCACCAAATCAGCGTGGTTCATAATGCTGAGCTAGAGGGGTTATCAGTCCCAACACCAGGGAAATGAGTGCAGCATCACTGGCAGCWCTGCATTCCCTCCTGTGCATTGCAGTGCTCTGGCTGGCTCTTCCAAAAAGGTAAGCTAATGTTGCAGAGTTTATCTGATGTGTTTCCTGGTAACTGGTGTCACCAAGTGGAATATTCCTGGCAAGTGGAATAATGTTTCTCTGCTCCGTTAGTAGATTAGGTCTAAGYACTACTATCAGTTTACACCTTTTGTGCTGATTCTTTGTTTCCTAGGCCAAGGGGTAATAAATCACCATTTGATCTGCTGACCAACSAAAAGTCTGCTTGAGTAAATTATCCCATAAAGATGATTGCTATGCCTTTTACTTTTCAGTTTCTTAAAACCTGATTAAGAAGTCCCTGTTTTGGAGTATCAAGGTTGATCATGTCTCAGTGCATCAATATCTCCTCAATTCCAGCATTTGGCATCTCTAGAGCCTTCACTTACTGAGGAATTGCTGGTTTCCATGCTCAGGAGGGGAGAATGGGTGCCTGACAGAGACATGGAGTCCTGTCTCCAAACCTGTGTTCCTGCTTTTGTTTGTTAGAAACTGAAATGGGTGCTTTTGATTTTACCAGGTGCATAATTGCATGCTGAAGACATCCTCCATCCCRAAAAAGCTTGTAACTTGGAGAGGGCAAAGGGAGGTTTAAGCCTCCAAAGTTCCTGTGTCAGGTGGCAGTTAATGTGTTCTGTTCCTCCTATCCAGGAGGAAGGACAGGATTGTTTCCTTGCCATTATGAAGCTTTACACATTCACATACACCCTCACCACCACTTTTTTTTTATTCTAAAATGATTTTCTCATAAAATTGCCCTTGATCTCCAGCCTTGAGACATKGATGCATATTTATAACCCTTCCTCTGTACTTTCTTCTCCCTTGACTTTACCAAATCCCAGTCCTTGTCTGAGTTGGGGATACAAAGCACAAGCTGCAGCCTGAGTGGGGATGGGGACTGGAAGTGCTCTCTTGCTTTGCTTTTGYTCTGTTCTGCTTTGAGCTCCAGATGTATGAAGGGGCACTGTTCTGYTGCCTGTTAATGAAGATATTCAGTGGGATGTAACCTGTGCTTAGTCAAATCCATCCAGTTCCAGGACACTTGGGTCCTCAGTGGTGAACAATAAGTGGCAAAGTCCCCCARCAGAGGGGAGCCTGCCTCCACATTCTTTCAGAGATACAACCCTCTGAGATGGCAGAGCAGAGGCCAACTCTCAGCCAGTGTTGAYTGTCACAGCTCCATCAGCTGATTCAGTTTGCCCTCCCTAAGGACTCGTGCCTTGCTGTTTGGCAAAGAATGAGGGATCGGGGTTTGTGCGACGCCTCCCAATCTCCAGAGCCACACTGGGGAAACTGGGCATGAGGAACCCTGTGCCCCCAAGCTGTGAGCAAAGCCTGTGTGGTGTCTGAGGCTCACGTTGTTGCAATGAGGGTGCTGAAAGCCTCATAACTGCCTCTGAAAGGGTCCCTCTTCTCCTGAGAAGCACAGCATCCCATTGCCAGCCCCTGGGGTTGTAATTTAGCAATCCCTGCACTGTAATCCCAGGGACTACTAAAACAGTGCATTRGGCTGGTGAGAGGCTGTCAGGAAGAGCTGTAAAAGCAGGTTTTACACTCTGCCCTTGGATGCAAAATCCGAATGCTGAGGGTAGTGAGCATTTGTATTCAGATGATTTCCCCAGCTCTGGTGTTGAATGCTGTGGAAGAGAGTGTTTGTTGCTGATTTTTCAGGCAGRGACAAAGTGCAGGGTGGTCTAGCAAGCTCCCTTCTGAAAGCTGCTGTTAGSGATGTGTTTATTGGATTCTTTTGCTTGTTCTCTGCTTGTACAGAGACAGAGCATTCTGCTTTCTTTCACCTGCTCTCGGTGCAAGACAAAATCTGATTCTCTATGCAGGTCTCAGCAAAAGGCTTGGTTATGGTTTGGCAGGTGGGTTTCTACCTGCTGGTCTTTGTAACTTAAATACTTCTGGTGTGTGTTAGATACGAAGTATATTCACACAGAGAAACACTGCCTTCCTTCAAGAGTGTCTGGATTTGAGGTAGTTTTAGTTTGGAGATGTTTTTTGTTGGCTTTTTTTGCYATTGTTGGTTTGGGGTTTTAAATTGCAAAACAGGGATGTGCTGTGGCTTGGACAGGGGCATACCTTTTCCTTTTCTACCTGACCTGTCCATGTCAGGGCATTGGCTTTCAGACTCCTGGGGATGAAAGAAAAACGTTCCTCAGAAGCTGCAGCCAGGAGGGTCTGCATGGCTGTCCTCTCCTCTGCTTATTTGCACTGCACCGTGAAGGTTCTCCAGTGGAGCTTCTCTTCCAGGCCAGGCTTCTCAAGAAGTGCTAAAAGGGCAGGGCGGGCTCTGAAGGCATTTTTGCATCATGTGCTGTGTCAGTGGAGGAAGCCCCTCCTTTGGTGGAGCAGTGACAATTCAGGTTTGGTGCTGAGCTCACCGGCTGTGCCAGCAGAGTGACGGCGTCACGGCTCATCAGGAGCTGCTGCCTTCTGGAAGCCATCACAGCCTCATCTCCACTGGGAGGACRATTTCTGAGCTTCTCCTGTGGAGCAGGTGTGAATTGTGAAGAAGTGGGGTCATCTTTAGTTAAGTGCCCTCAGCATCAATCAGTTACCGATATTTCAGCTCCCTTCCCTGGTGCCTTTGGAGGCATCTGACATCCATCAAATAAAGCAGTCTCCAGATGGCCCCAACATATGGTCCATGTCTYGGAATAGCTGAAATCTAAATGCTTGCCTCCTTGGGAAGCTGCAGCCCCTTGCTGAGTCTCAGCATCCAAGGGAGATGCCTGCTGCTTTAATCAATGTGTGTTCCATTTTTTTTCTGCTTTGTCATAGTCATAATAATAAGCAAGTCTCGCTTCAGCATCCCTAGCTGCAAGAACCTTTCTGTGCTTGAAATACTAAATGCATGTCAGTCCCTTTCTTTCCTCYTGTCTTTTCCCTTGTCTCTAGGACCCTGCAGATCTTCTGAATCCTCATAGCACTAATTACCCTCCTCTTGCCTCCTGCTACTGCTGCTCTTCCTTCCTTCCTTCTTCTAATCTCTTATTTGTATAAATTGCCAAGGGTGAAGGCAGAGTAAATATCAATAAAGCAATTCAAGCCACTCATGATGTTTCTAAGGGCTGCCCAAGGGGAATGGCAATTAGTGATGGCTGTTATTGGTCTGTCCCACRTTGCACCAAAGTTTTTCTCAGTCTGTCATCTCTTCGTTCCTTTGTCCTGACTCTGTTTAGCATTGTGAAAAGGCAAACCAATTACTGACCCTCCTGGGATAGGCCTCCAAATTTATGCTGCCTTAAAYATTCTATCTGATTTGGTGCTTTAGTCCTACTGTGCCTAGAAGTACAACCAGGATAACTCTGGGGAGTTGGGTGGTGCCCAAGGAAAAGTAGCCTTGAGCCTAAAGTGACCATTTTCCTTGTCCCTGTTGAAATCCATTTGGAAGCAGAGTCTCCAGAGGAAGACACACTTCTGTAACTCCTGCTCCCTATATCAAAGCAGCAAGTCATTAAAACAATAAATTAAAAATTAATTATTGGAATTGGATAAGGAAAACAGTGCCTACACAAATACTTCAGATGAAAACCTTCCACTAATTTAGTAAATATATCAAGAAAAAATAGGGTGTTCCTTTAAAAGTGGCATATGTGGCTAATTATGTGGTGGTACTGTATTTATGGTATGTAAGTAGTTGTGATCCTTACAGATTTGAGTGCAGAAGCATTTGGTCAAGATTTACATAAGTCAAAAGTGCAGTTAAAATTCCCTTTGATAAAGGGCCCAACTCTGCCAATAGAAGCCCTGAAGAGGAGCTGTTTGTGCAGCAGTACATCTCTGTCATTCTGCAGGGGCCATACACTCTATGCAGTTCACTTTGTGAGTGATGTGACTCTGTGTTGCAGATGTCAGAGGCTGCACAACTCACCTGGGACTTGTGCCCTTCTCCCTAATGGCCTTGACCCACTGAGCTCTGCACAGGTTTGTTTTTGCAGAGCTGAATTCACACACWCTCCAGATGCTGGTATTGCCACTCAAATGGTGCAATCTTCTGGTGTGAGATCTGCCTTTGTGTACTCCTCTGTGTAATCTGTGGCTCAATTAATTTAGCCTGTGGCATCCGAAGAGAAGCCCATTGCTTTTTATCTGGCTTGGTGATAGTTCTCTGCCCCGTGTTTGAAATCAAGGCAACTGCTTTCCAGACTGTACCTTGGATTTTTAAGGTTTTGAAAGTGGAGAGCAGACCGAGATTCTGTGATGTGGGAAGGAGTTGCTGATACTTTGKTTTCTCTTTAATTTTCCATGAACCTTCATGTTTTGTGGAGCCCCAAAGTCAAGTAAAGAACCAGTCTCACTTATTCCAGTCCAAGCTAGTCATGGCTGCACAGATGCGAGTTAAAAGTCCTGAGGCTCATGTCCCACCATGGTGGCTCTCAGAGGGATATGCAACCTTTGTCTGGGCTCTCTTTCGGGGCGAAACCTTTCTTTATTATGTCTGTTTGCTGATGCTTGTYCTCTCTGCTACACCTGCCTGCAGGGACCGCTATCAGCCACCACTGCTTTGGTAGATTAAATTGGATATACCCAAAGTCACCAAAGAGCCACCACGTAGCAACAGCTTCCCAGCATGACTCTACAGCTGTCCCCACCTCACCCTCTCTGTTCCCGTTCCCCAGAGGCACCGAAACATGCACGAGTGCTGTGGAGTGAGCAGTTCCTTTGTGTGCAGATGGCAGYGTATTCATGTCTCTTGTAAATTATTTACAAGTCTTGATGATTACGTGCAGGAGGTATTGTGCCAGTATTGGGAGTRCATTCATGAATTTAGCCTTGAAGACAGAAAAGAGTTTGTGAGGAGAAAAAGGGCAGGACGGCATTCTGGAACAGCTTCCCATAGGAATAGTGACCAGCTTGGGTTTTTTCCAGATTTTTTAAAGCATCTGTGGTGAGCCCATATGAAGTGCTGATCTGGACCAGTGGGTGTAGAACAGGATATTTGACATTTTGAGACCATAGCAGTTGCCTGTGGGTCTCGTTCATCATCGTATTTGCAGTGGCTTCGCTTACTTTCTCTTTCTACAATGAAATTCCAGTTTCCTGGGTCACCTGTGATCCCTTCCCCAGCTTGCAGGGTAACAGTGCCTCAGGTGTGGGTGCTGGGGGTGCCAGAGCCTGGCACAGGGCTGTGCAGATGTGGCCATCTGGCTTTGGAGATGATTCACACCATGCCGTTCCAGTGACATTTGATGTGAGCATGAGGCTCAGTGGGTCTGCGCTGACTGTTGCCTTTGTCCTGTGGAAACCTCGGTGGGTTTGGCTTCAAGGAGCTCCTCCTTGRCTCTGCAGGGCACACAGGACTGGTGAAATAGCAGCTGAAGCAGGTCAGGAAAGTGTCTGGAATGTCTCTGCATCCCCAATTCCATGTTTTTTCTCTGCCTTAAATCCCTGCTTCACTTCCCTCTGCTGCTCCCAAATATCCCATCCCTTCCATTTCCCCTTTCCCTTGCAGCTCAGTCACCCCTCTGTACCCCACAMCTCACTGCCAGCAGCAGAGCTGCATGAGTAGATCCTGTGCCATGTTCTGGTGTCCTGGGTGAGCAATGGGAACTGCAGGGAGCACCATCAGCCTGGAGCCTTCCCTGCCCCTCATCACAGCAGTTCCAGTTCTTGGTCACCCAAGGCAGATACCTTTTATAATTGCTGCAGATAATGGAGTAAGGCACGTCCTCTAYAAGATGTGAGGTGGTACTTAGCAGAAGGAGAGAAAACTCTTTCAAACCATATGGTTGTATCAGCACTTGTTTGATGCCAAGGTTGGCTCTTGGTTAAATTGGGATCCCACTTTGCATGCYTACGTCTGCTGAAGGAAAAAAGTCTGAGTTGGGGCCATAAAATGATTAACTTTTTCTGTGTTTATCTCTATGCTCTCTTTCTACATGTAAAGTATACAGCTTAGAAAAAAAGCAATTATAGGTGTAATGTTTTGGACCAACTGTCGTACTGTACTAAGATGAGTCAATTAATTCTGTCTCCATTGAGAAATAGGAAAAAAAATCTCTGTGGCTGTCATGCTCCATCACCTTTCTTAATCTCTTTGAACATGCATTTCTAAAGATGCCATCCCCATTGTCTCACACCCCAAATAATTTATACTGTGCTTTGAAGACCAATACTTGTGTAAGGGAATATGCCACWTCTCTGAAAGGCACTCAGGAAGGTTTCAAGGGTGGCAAGCTCCTTATTTCTTGTGGTTATTCTCAGTGCATTATTGGTAGGTCGATGGGTATGAATAAAAGCTTGTGGTCTTTCATTGAGACCTTGTTTGGTCTGTTCAGGAAGATGGTGCATTATGRAAGAGCAGCCTTTGCTCTTTTAAGTTCACCCTTGAATAAGAAAGCGCAAGAAAATGGTTGCTTGCACAAACAGATATTTGGGGGAAAAAAAAACAAAAAAAAACCTGTTCTGGAAAACCTCCTGAAGCAAAATTGGGACCTAKGGAAAAGGAGTGGTGGGAGGTGTGAAGGGAATTTTGACACACTTTATTCATGTAGATGTGGGGTCTGGGACTGTGAAAACAGTGCAAGCAGGAGGTGTTTTCTATGGGTGCTTTGGGTCMGTTTTATGCCCACCACATTGTGTGCCAGACGGGCTCAGTGGCTTGGGTGGTCAGAGGTTAAACTGTAACTCACATTTCAAGTGATGCAGAGCCTTCTGCCTGTTTGAGACTGTTAAACTGTGTGGATGTAGACAATGTGTTTTACCCCCAAATTTTTGATTTAAGTCTTTTTCTATCCCACTTTCTCTTTAAAATGCTCATTTACAAAGCTTCACATCACGGTTTTTACCAGTTGGAAAGTTATAATTAAATCAGCCAGAAAAAGAAGAGACTGAACACTCAGCATATCTGAGATGGGATCARTCTAAGACAAAAAGGTTTTAATGCATTAGAAGCGCTTTGGGTGTCATCTGTCTCAGCCTGTGCCTTCCCCACTGCTTGATGTGAATSCACTCAGGGCTGCTGCTGAAAGCACTCTCACAGCAGGATGTTATTGTGGAACCTGGAGCTGCTGCACACTAAACTCCACAGATACAATTGTGAATTGGGGTTTTTTTTTYYCCCCCCTTCTGATGTTTTATATCTTCATTAAAAAATRGAATCATACCTAATATCCCCGAATGGCAAATGTGTGAATCAGAAGCTTATAGATACGGTATTTTTGAAGCTACTGCATTTCTTATGCAGCATTTAATCTGAAATACCCTAAGAAAATCCTGTATTATCTCCTCTCAGAATTTGCAAGCAGGGCTTTGAACAGAAATAGAGTTTTAGTAGAGGCAAGTATCAGTTCTCTAGGTAATCTGATCAATCCTTTCCTGTTATACCGCATGCTCTGCAAATGCATTTTCTCACAGTTTCTCTTAGTGAGAAATGTGAGCATTTTGCCTCAGCCAAACTACTGTACTTCTTCCTAGCTGGTTGGAAAGGAACTCAGGCCTAATGTCATATTTTTGTAGAGAATGTCATAAAGAAACAAGCTTTGCAAGGTCCCTCTCATTTCACTGTCCAGCCTGACACAAGGCTTTTAGCAAGAGCTTTTGCTGGCAAAAAAAGGCTTCAGCTGCATGTTGTCTGAGTTAAGGCAAAACTAGGCCTGTCCAAAAAGACTTTATGGGTGAAGTTCAGTTGCCAAGCACTGRTGTTTAGTGCCATTTCAGTCTCTCCACGAAATGTAGGATGTTCATGTTAGTGTGGGCAGATGTAGCACCAGTGCAGGCAGAGCTGGTACAGCCTGCAGACAAACGTGAGTGAAAAGTGAGTCTAGAACTGGATGTAAGTTGGTGGTAGGAGYTTTACTTGGAGAATCCTTATTAGTACAATGATGCAAAGGTGCAGAGACTAAAATAATTGAATGGGCTGTCTTCTTGCTGTGTGTTTTGGGACATTCCTGGTAAGCTAAYTTCCATTATGATGAGATCTTACAAGTTTTACAGGAAAGGATTCCCAAAGAGCTTACAATGTCAGTCTCTGGCCCTCACGACTCGTCTATGTCTGCTGGTCCACATGGCTGAGCTGTGCTTTGTTGCAGGTTTTAGCTCTTGTGCCACTGTTTGCTGGACAGGTCAAAGGCTGAATGGGACAGGTGTGATGAGTAGGAGTGCTGTGTGTTGCATTGCAGCATTGTCTTTACTGAGGCTTGTTCTAAACACTTTGTGAAAACCTCGCTGTCTGAGTCACCCAGACTCCATGAGAACACATGCAATCTAACCACTGCTAGCAGGCTTTTGCTTTTATTATMCTTTGGTCCAGATTTCATATAGTTCTCACTAATTCAGATCTGAATATGAATGCCTTTGTCTTCCCACAGCACTTCTGTGCAACTTCTGTCRTGTCAACTTGAGTTTAACTCTTCTCTTTCTGTTGATTTGATCATCCTTCCCTGCCTACTATTGATTATCTACTTTGACCCTGCAAGAATTAAAGAGTTTAGGAAAAAATAGGCTTCTAAGAGTGGATGCTTCTTGTGTGAGAAAGCAGATAGCTTTTGTTTTTATTATTTTTWTTTGTTTGTTTGTTTACTTGGACATTGTCAATATCTCCCTTGTCTCATGTCTCTGTGCCCCCAGAAAGCCAGTCCAAGCTTGTGCTGTAAAATTGCCAGTCAGTTGTGCAGTAACACATGTTTGATCTTCTATAGAAAGGGAGTGTTTTGCCAAGAAAGGGCATTCACTGGGCAAGGAGGATTTATTAATGTACAAGCACCTTCTGGCCTCGTCCCTGCCTTCAGGGATTGATGCAATGTCCTGAAGAAGTCAGGAGCAGCAAGGCTGGARAAGGGCTCAGGAMWTCTGKCTGGRTTTCTTGTTCCCTGAGCTGAGGCTYCTTTCCATCGCTGTGGTGKTTGTATGTTTGTGCACACATGGCAGTATGGGGAGGGTYCTCACCTTAATTGCGTTCAGTCATTACATAAAAGGCTGTCAATGAGGATCTGTAGCTACTCAGGAGTTTTAATTACGCCCTGACGTGACGTTATTGTCCTGGCCTCGCACACTTCTGTGGGTGGRTCTCTGAAGGAGGTGCCTTTTGTTGCTCCAGGCTGATGACTCCTCTCAAGAAGTTGTTCTCTCCATCAAGGTGACATTCTGGAATGACAGTGCCACACGTCACTGAGGAGGAGGAGAAGTGCTCAACGGGGAACTGTGACTTCAGCGTGATGTTTCCTCATATCTCCAGTCTTTTCCAGAGAGGAATGTTTGTGATCCTCCTGTGGTTCCTGGGACATCGTTCCTTTTAATCATGAGGAGAAGTTATATCTCTTCACAGTTGTATCTTCAAACAGACTGAGGAAGGGCCTGTTTTAGCTCCCAGTCTTGTCCCAGGATGTCTCAGACTGCAGGTCAAGGAGAACTTGGTTGAATGATTTGTAATAATAGATTAATTTATATTAAATGTCCAGACATATTGGACAGCTGGAGAATCTCAAACTGAGATGCCCCTGCTCTGACTAGTCTATCAAGGATGCTCAATGCTTCCAAAATGTGTCCCCTTGAGGTCTCCTGACCTCAGCTACAAGAGAAYGTAAACACCCTTACATATTGGGCACTTTCTTTAAAAAGGTCTGTAAATTGATTTTGCCCCCAGTGTGCTCTTGTGCTGAGTGTCTGCTGCTTCCCATTTGTAATTCATGCAGAGACTGTGATGGAGGAGTGAGCTGCTGGGCTGGATTGCAATGATGCCACGTGTTTTTCATAGCTCTACAAGAAGGTGATGCTTCTGATGTCTTTAGCTTTGGAGTCTGTTTTGGGGAGCCTGTGAGCAAAGGTGTGTATTACTGGTGGAGCAGAACTGATAATCAAGTTCTCTGCAGAGGCAGAAGTTTCCCCAAGAACTGGAAGTCTGCAAGAGCCTTTCCTCTACCTCTCATTGCTTCCTGACAATGTGGTAAAAGGCTGATCCTCAGGTTTGGTACAGCACCTGAGTGGGGCAAATGGGATATTCCAACTGGGAGTGCAGTTTGTGGAAAATGTGTTTAGTGACTTCCTTCTGTGATAGAAACTGAAAGCAGCTGCACTGAACACTTAAAACTTAATAAACAGTGCAGTGTCAGCTGCGCTACAGTGCTCACCTCCTGTTTGGGACATACCTGTCATAAGTAAAAGGATAGATCAGGGAAGGTTAATTTGTTATATTTTTAGCAATGGGTAGATATGAAATAATTTGGGATTTAGGGGCTGGAGGGTTTCTTTGCGCTTAGGTCTAAGTGAACGGAAATTTTCAACTCTGCAAGTGCAGCTGGATGAATAATTTGTAGTGAATAATATATCTGAAGGCTTTCACTGCATTTGGGATTGACAGAAAACACATCACAATTTTAATTATTGGGAATGATTTGCTGAAATATTCAGGAACTATTTTTGGTTCCTGCAGACTGTGCWTGAAAAAGTTAGCTATTTAAAAGCCAGACTCTTCTTCCCCCCACCCCCTCCCCTGAGCTCCTGTCTGGTCTCCTTTCTCCATAAAAGCTTCCCAGAGCAGGGCAACAGGACTCCTTGCCTCCTGGCTTGAGACTTAACACACAGGAATCTTAAAATAAAATAGTAATTTAAAAAAAAAAAAAAAAAGTTATTGGGAGTTTTCCTACTCTTACGCTCAGCAGATAGCACGTGTGGGGATCAGGATGAGGTTGGTTTATTGGCTTTTTAAGGTGTTTGTGGAGCTGAGGGCTTTCCTTGTAATGGAGTGGAAATCTGCAGGGTGGAGAATGGGGACTGAGAGGCTAGGAAAGAGTTACAAGAACTTTGTCTCTTCCTCTCCTGTACTTTTCACAGCTTTGAAAGAGTCAAAACCTCAGAACTGGCCATCAACAATTCAGTTTGAGTGTTACCAAGCTGCACTAGCAAGGCTGTCAGGGTGATCCAGACTCCTAATGTGAGGAGTTAGTGGTGTAACCAGTTTCCCAAAACTGCTGGAAGCAGCTGTTTGCCCTCCTGACCCCTTCCCCTCCTCATCCCTCCCCATCMGGCGATCCCCCACCCCTGAACCATCCCCACATGACACGGCTTGCTGCCCACTGCTGCAKGGGAGAGCTGSCCAGGGASGGRTGCAGACACTTAAGAAGAAAATAARGGAGAAACAAGCTTCTTTCCATGAAGGGTAGGAATAATTAAAGTGTAAATTTTCCTTCTCATCTGCGAAGAAAGCAGAATTTTGAAAACGGAATGGATAGAATGAATAAAAATGTATATTGAATAACTGAAACAGCAGCCGGAAAGCAAGGAGGGWGATGCAGGTACAGATCACACCGCTTTGCCTGGGCTTCTGTCAGCTGCTCTCTAAAATGCTTTGCTACCCTCTGGTGGCTTCCTGAGGATCTATGCAGTCTAGTTTCCATTCCTTGTRCAATCCCCTGCCAACTTTTTGAGCTGCATTGAAGAACCTCGATCTGCTGATGGAGGTTTATATTTTCTCTGGTTCCAAAGCAGCAGTATAATAATAAYGAAACAKCAGCTTTTTATTTGGGTTTTTTTKTTTTTTTTTTTTTTTGGTTGCATTTCTGTTTTGTTTTGGCTTTTTTTCCCCCCTGTTGTTCGTATGCACTCTCTTTTTGATCTCCAGTTGTAATCACAAACGTAGCTTGGTTGGGATATTCAAATGAAAGAATAATAGTTTTGGGAGCCACACAGGTTTTGCCGTCCTGCAGAATGCAAACTCATGTCCTCTACTTCCTGCAGAGGACACCAAGTGAGCACCAGTTAAATCAGTAACAGCAAACCTCCCATGATGTCCAGGAGTCCAGAGCACATCCTGCACAGCCTGCTGCAGGGCAGTATTCAAACCTCTGTCAWCCTTCCCTGTGCCTTCATCAGTCAGTAGCTTCTTGTTTTTTCCCTTTCTCATCTTCCCTGCTCTTTAATTGATTTTACACTGTGCCTTCATAGCAGAGAAGCTGTAGGTAGGGATTTAAAGGGCAGCAGTTTGAAAGATTTTACAAGAAACTCCTCCCAGGTATTAATTCCTGGGTTATGGGGTCAGAGAGGCTCTTGTGATCTTTCARTCTGACCGCCTGTGGAGTGCAATTCACAGGACTGCCCTCAATTGACTCCTGCTTGAAGTGCAGCTCTGAATAAAGAAAACATCCCCTCTTGCTTTAAAACTTTCCAGTGTTGGAAGATTCACCTTGTTAAATCTTTCCAGTGCTTTATCGCCTTCAACATKAAATACTTCTGAACTTTGCTTTGTTAGTTTCAGCTTCCAGCCTTGGATTTTCTTGTTGCTGTGTCCATTTGAGAAGCCATGTGTTGCCAGAGSTCTGTCCTGTGTAGAACTCATGGTTTTGGTAGAGTTATCAACCAACTGAAGCTCTGAGAAGCACTTTGGTTGAGAGCAGTGGAAAGTTGTTAATGCTATTGACTGAGAAGTGGTGGGGTGGGATGTGAAATCACAAATAGAAGACACATGAAAGAAACAATACAAGGGCATGATGGGGAGTATGTGTGCTTTCCCCCAGTGTTTGTCTGCAGTGGTTGTTTCTAGGGTTTGCATACTTAAACACTTAGGGAGGATTTATGCAGGTTTTCAAACRAGATCTTATTGCAGAAGTCCTGCAGAGGCTGAGTTTGACAAGAGATCTCTTGAATTACAAAAACATTTGTTGTTTTGAGTGCRTTTTTTCTTTGCAAATCAGATGTGCTGAGGTCCTTTGGGATGTAGGCTGCTACATTCAGCTCAAAAATTGTTGTTAGCTTCTTACGCTGTTTCAATTTATGATACGTTTTGTAAGCAGCTCCATCTATCTCACAACTTGGCAGAGGTTTGGAGTGGAGAGCAGCCAGTGCCTTTTGTGCTGGATTAGCCCACAAAGCCCTGAGAAGAGAATATGACCACAAGCCTGGCGGGCAGTAAGCCCAGCTGTAGCCACCTTAAAGGAAAACAGCTTTTTGTGGTTCAGGCAGAGGAAAGGGAAGCAGTAGATTTKGGTTACTTCGCCCACAGAATATGCTGTGACAGCAGATGACCCAACTTTTTCTGTGGTTTGACCTCCATCAAGCCAAACTTTGTGTTTTTAAAGCCACTCAAAGCCCCACAGGAGATGGGCCAGTCAGTCAGTGTGGAGGTGTTGGACAGGCTTTCAGGTTTCAAAGTGTTGTCTTTTCTTGGCAGGGTGCTGAGCCCAGCACACAGCACTGACAGTCTTCAGTGCAAAGCCCCGTGTAACAGCAGCTCCTTGGGCTGCTCATGTGAGGCTCTGAGAGCTGCTTATCCCTGTCCTGCTGCAATGTCCCTGCCTCTGGAGTGGGGACAGAAATGCCAACCTCAGCGTCTGTGCCAAGGCGGACTGTGAGGATTTGTTAACGTRCACAGCTGGTGTGGGAACAGCTCTGCTCTTGATGTTCAGCATCCCCAGTCTATCTTCTGGCATTGATGCTTTCTAAACCAAAGAAGTGTTTTGAGCTGGTGCCAGTAGTCATGGGTATGTCTTACAAGATCTCTTGCAGCCAGATGCAAACTTGTTTGGGCTGTGTTTTGGGCTGGCTGGGCTGAGTCTGCTTCAAGGCTGCAGGCTGTGTGATTGCACAGCCAGGGTGTCTGAGCTGATAAATCCAGTCCCCCAGCAGTCCTTAATGGCTAAGTGTGGTGCTTTGCTGACATGGTTTCAAGGCTTTGGGGCTGGAGACAGTTTMCATCCCCCCTCTCAGGGAAATTTCTCATTTGACAATAAAAGTGTAGGCACTTGTGGAAAAAGAGCGTGTGCACCAGCCTTTGAAAGCTTTGTACCTTCTTCCCAGGTAGACCAAAGGGATGGCACAGAGTATGAAACTGAGAAGGCTTAAACTGGRCTGTTTTACACTTYAAAATCACTTTTRTTTTCAATGTCCCTTTTGATCTTGTCAGACCACAGCTAGTTCTGAAGGAAGACAAGATGCAGGCTGACATCCTSAAGGCAGTAAGGGAGGTCACAGGCATTTTTGTGAGCAGAGGGGACCCCAAACTGCTGCATTCCCCCTTACACAGCCTGTCTGTGTAGTAACAGGAGATGATTTTCCTGCAGAAAATCAGGAGTATTTCAGGATAACAGTATTTCTGCCAGTTCAGCAAGAAGGCACTTTRCAAGCTGAGGATGAGGGCTGTCTGTGATCACTGGGACTTCCTGAAAGCTGCTCCTTCCCCAGCTGCCTGTATAAGAGGRGAGAAACAATGGAGGTGTGAAAAAGTAGAGGAAGAAGCAATGAATCACCTTCCATTTTAAAAGGAGAGGGAAAGAGACAAAGAAATGGAGTAGAGCCCTCTATGTCCTTAAAGATCAGTCTTTCCCATCAGTTTTAGAAACAATACTGGCAGTGGTTAGGAAAGAACAATCCCATCTACAAAATTCACCAATGGGATTTGGCTTAGTACTGAAGGGAAAAATGCACTTTTGATGCATTCCTCCCTGTTTTCCAGGGCACTGCACCCTCTGGCTGCAARTGCATCAGACAACTTTCCCAAAAAGGCACTTTGGGGATATAGCCTACATCTCTGGAAGGAATTGAATGGGGAGTATGTCTCTGCTAATGAAAGCTGCAGCCAGGAAGAAGAGTTCTGGAGGTTGAAAACTAGGTTAAAAGCAGCCAGCAACAGAAAGCAGCTGAAGATGGAGTGGGTTAAAGAGCTCTCGAGCATTAGATGGTGGATGGTTTAGCTTCACTCCCAGCTCTTGGGTAATGCAGTCCTGGCAGATTGACAGGGCTTCTGGGGTGAGTTGTCACAAGATGCTTCAGCTTGTTGTTTTTTTTTTCCCTTAGATTTTTATTTTAGTTGAATTCTCCCACTTAACACACACTACAGTGACCCCTACTGCTGCCAGCAGTCAAGGACCCATCTCAGCACAACCATTAAACCATGGAAAGTATTGCCTCATAGCCTTAAAAACAGATAGTATCCTTTATAATCCTTAAATATGCAAAAAGTCTGCTGCTRAACTCTACATCACCAAAGAGGAAARYTTYTGTAAATCCATGTGATGCTTAAACTGTGGCTATAGTGTTTGTGTAAAGAACATGAATCAGCCAAAGCCTTCAGAATAGACCTAATCTCCCTTTTCCAAGACTGGGGAGCACATGCTGACCAGTGGAGCTCCCCAAGCAATAAAACTGCTGTACTGCACATGCAGAAATGACATCCTTGTTGCTCCTGCTTGTTCCCAGCCACCAGTACTCTCTCCTGTTTTTCAGGAGCAGATGGAGGGTAGAAAAATCCTGAAAGCAATGAGAATATCAAAGAGTGCTCAAGGCTACTGTTTATAAGTGAATGGCAGCTTCTCTGTCTTCTGTAACTTCTTGTCATGTATTAAGAGCCTCACACCACTCTACACACAGCATCTTATGTCTACCCTGACCCTGGGCTGAACCATCACCTGTCTATCTGATCTCTCTTTTCAGCATGATTTTTCTGGTGTGTAAGATCTTAASAGGGACATTAGGATCTTAAGAGGACTTAGGGATAGTGAAGAAATATGAAACTTGTAATATGGAATAAGAGGAATTTTGACAAGTTGGAATATTAAATGTAAATAGCAGGGTTTCAGTGAAGTGCAGTGCAAATGCAGCTGCTGTGTGGCAGGATGGCCAAATGCCCATTTCCCTCAATCCTAGCTGGTGTAAACAYCCCCAAGAAAAATGGTAATTGGCCTCAGCAGGCATCCTTCATGAAATCTTCCTGGGTGAGAGTAGCACTGTGGAAAAACTTACGGGGTACCAGAGACATGGGCTAACATTTTCTACARGGTGAGTACCTAACTGGGAAAGCAGGCTGGGGAAGAGCAGAACTGTGCTTTAAAATGAGATTATCCAAGCACTTCTGCCTGCGTCTCTGACAGACCAGTGCAGGCTTTCCCCTATGACTATTCCCTAGGAATTGCTCTGTTCCAGTTTTAGCTCTGACTATGCCATAGGCTGGAGCAGATGTCAGCTCAGAGATTGTACCTGATTGTTAATTTATTCTGTGTTAATGCAGGCCYGTTACCAGAAGCTTCCCCCAGCGGTGTACAAGTAAAGCTGTTGTCTGTTCTAGCTCATCAAAAGCACTGTGTGTTTCACCTGGAGCCYGGGGCTGCCAGGCTTTCTGTGCTTGTTGAGAACTGTCCCCACTTCTGGTCTGGATAAAAGACAGAGACAGCCCAGGTGCCCTGCCTGAGCCCAGGGTGCTCTGCCAAGGGGCAGAGTGCTGAGCATGGAGGTGGCCAAGCTCCAGGAGAGATCCTTGGGTCTCCCTGTGAGTGATGCCTGCTCCTCTGCATGGACAGTGTGACCCATGGCCGTGCTGTGTCCAGTGCACATCCATGGGCTCTGGCAGCAAAGCTCTTCTCTCCTGCTGCCAGAGTTAGTGATGCCTTGGGTCTGAGTTASTGCAGCTGTGTGGAGACCCAGGAGTCCCACTTATGCACTCTTTCAGAAGTTATCTTTGACCATCTGTCCTCTGAGAGCATCATCCTGAGAAGGATCCTTCTGCTTCTGCCTGCCTGCCTTCGTGTAGCTGGCTGTTGACATAAACCACCTTGGACATTTGTGGCCTTGCCTGACAGCTCTYGCTGTACCCAGGGTGGTGATGGAGGGAGCAGGGCGAGGAGAAAGGCTTTGCCCTGCCTCGCTCTCACTTGCTATGGCTGCAGTTCTGGGAGTGTGGCACGTAAAAATGGGGAGCATTCTTGGTGTCAGACTCTTCTCCTTTCTGCAACAYTGCTCACTACACAGTGCAGCCCTGCAGAGCTGAGCCAGAACGCTTTTGTGCTCTGCTGAGTGGTGCTGGATTCCTTATGGCTTCATTATGGCTTGACACTGAGCACAGGGGAATGAAAAATAGATGATGTGGCTGTGACACTTCTGTAACTCAGCAGGGAGAAACACAAGAGACCCCCTTGGGAACCTGCCTTCCCATTGCTCACAGCTTCCAGTGTCGTGTGCTGCCTTACAGAGTGCCTGGCGCTGACCTCAGGAGCTCTGGGGCTCTGCTGTCATGAAAAGCAAAGAGCTAAACTTGTATTTTACAACCAGCTGCTCCTGTGAGAATTAAGCAAGGATAAATTGAGATTGTTATGTTAGGGGGGAAGCAGCAGGAGGTCCCATGCAATGGGTCTCTTTCTGCTCAGAAAGCAGCCATTGCTTCCCTCTCCCTCATGCAGAAGCCCCAGTCCTGACCCAAGGACCTTCTGGAGATAGGCAATGATTGCTCTATAGCAGGAAAATGTTGAGCTGTCATTCCCTGGTTCTGAGTCATCCTGCTAAATCTGTGCACGGCAGCTGGCTGAGAAGGGGAGTGGGAGATGGAAAATCCCCTATGGGAYCAGGATAACAGTGAAGGAACCAAAGTGGTGGAGAAAGAATCAGCCAAGCCTCTGAGTGCAGGGATTTGAATGTGGGGCTGACCTTCAAGATATGCAGGTAGAGCTTGGGGMAGCCTCACTGATCCTGTGGAGAGATGTAAGAGCTAAGGAACATTCATATGAACTCCAGTGTTGCATAGTTGAAGCTGCCTCTGTGTTGGGGGTTTAAGCAAACGTGAGCTGAAAGGAAATAATTTTGTCAGTGGTCTGAGGATGTGGATGTGTGACATGTGAGAACTGGCTCAGAACAGCTGGGCTTTAACTGSACATTTTTTCCCCTTGAATCTGTTGTTTCACTGCTGAGTTGCAGGATGCAGCTTTTTGGGAATGGAAAGTGATGGCTGTGGTTCCACTCACTTGCAATCCCCTGTACCTGGTAGGATCATTTGTGCAGGGACACAAATGATATCTGAGGCGAAGGCAGCGCTGGAGACTTTGGGCAAGTCAAGTCTGCACTTAAGTTTTTTGATTTTGCAGAAGCTTTCTCATCTGAGGGAAATTCCTAAAATTTATTGCTGCCATAGGGTGACACTTGTTTAGATAATGTCTGTGACTGTCCCGGTGTAAATGGGCTGAGGGCTAATGCAGGACTGGCTGGAGGTCAAASATGTCCTGCAGCAGAGCCAGTGCAGTGCTCTGCCAACAGCCTGGCACACAGCACACTGTGGTGACTTTTCTCAAGTAGCTGGAGAAGGCACCCTGGCCATGTGCCATTCACAAGCTAAGGTGAGAATTAGAAAAGGTGTGTTTTGGTGACTCATAAATAGCTTAGCACATGCTGACGGAGCAGCAGCTCAGCTTCATCATTTCAGCTTTGCATCCCTAAAGTGACTGTTGGAAAAAAAATTAAATATCAGTGCCTGAAATGTATGGGCTAAATTCRGACCTCATGGAGCAGTATCACTTATAGAAGGTCAGAATGCAGCCCCAGCTCTCTAACATATTTTCTGCGCTGCCTGCTCTCTTCTCTGACCCTTCCTCAGTCCGTTCTGCTGCTGCAGTTACAGCTTTAGCTTTGCTGAGCTGCATTTTGTGCTGTGCCAGGACTGTCACATGTGCTGTGTGTGTGGTCCAGGTTTTGAACTTTGCTTGTGAGAAGTAGACAATCATTGTGGTGCTTGACCTTCGAGGCCTCTGGTAATGCCTCGTGCGTGTTCCCCTGCTGATAAAGAAATGCCTGGCTGATTTATCTGCTCACACACAGAACCACTTGCCTCCTGCATTTTACTTCCTTTTTGAAATTTCACCCATTGGTCATCCGTCTGTTGTGATTTCCTCTTTCTGGCTGTGCTCCGTGGCAATATTCACATAATAGTGCTTCATCTTTGATTTGAATACTACTTATTCCTCCCTAATTTGCCAKATTATGCATGTTTTGGAATGGGATTTGCTAGAATTTTCATTCTATCTTAGGTGAAATATCTTCAGCTGCTGAGGAAAGTAGGATTTTTTACTTTCTCACAGGAGAGCAGAGTTTTCCAGGGGCTGATAATCACTCTAAGCTGCCTGTGGGCTGGCACTGCTGTGTTTTCAGCAGAAGCAGGGTAAAGCCATTAATGAGTATGTCACATGTCAGCAATGATTCCTGTCCCTGGGAGCCAGCCATGTTACCTGTCACTGGTGTGGTTATTGCAAACTGGTGTTGCCAACTCTTAGAAGATTTGGGCCCTCTTTTAAATCCCTGAGCCATTATGTAAGAATGATATCTCTGCGTATTTAGATTTTCTGGTTCTAATGGCTGCACAGAAAAGCTAACAATAGAAACCTTAAAAAATGCTGGACTATGAGTCAAATGCAAAAAGGAACCCCCAAATTGTATTACTTAGGTTTGGGTTTTTTCTTATAGTAGAGGGTGGAGGAAGTGTTTTTCCCTTGTAGCTGGCAGGGCCTGAGCCTGATCATATCTACTGCCTTCGTCATTTGTCCTGAGTATGAACAGCAAAAAATCTTCTCTATCCCATGAAGCTGGTGTGTGGTAGGTGTATTTCCGTGTGCAGGGGGCTGAACAGCAGTAGGGACTGTGGCCTAATGGGGAGTGAGTTGAGTTCCTCTCTGTTCACCCTGTCAGCCAAACACTGCTGCTGTTCCTCACTTGTCTGACTCTCCTTRTGGAAATGTTTTATTTTGATAAGGTCAAAACCTTGTAGCTTTATTTTCATAATATTGTCAAAATACTTCAGCRAAGTTGAGATACTTTAGAAAAATGTCATTGAAAGGAAAAGAACATGTTAATTTTAATTTATTTTTTACTACTTTGGAGTATCTGCCCCAAAGTAATAGTGTCTTCTGAGAAAGAAACAGATTTTTTTTTTTTTTTTTTTTTTTTAGCTCTCTTGCATTCTGGTGAGGTCTACAGAGGACTACACTACATGAGGCAGTTTCAGAAAAGGAAATTTTCCGGACAAAGAGTCTTCTTACCTTAAGTTCACCTGGAAAAAAACGTAGCTAGCAGGAAGTCTGTCCTAACAAACCAGGATTTCAAGGGTGGCTCTTATAAAGGTCTTGTAAATCCTGTCTTCAGATCTCTTGAAACATTAATTTTCCTTTACCTACATAGACTCTTTATAGCTGTGCTGTAATATTATTATTTAATACCTAGCTTTTGTCATTTTCTTCCTTTCAGAACCAGCAGGGACAAGTCTGTGTGTAGGTCTGATAAAGAACCTTAGCTGTGCTACATTGCAGGCACTGGGAGTTGCATGTTCCAGAAAAGTGTTTTTACCAGAGAAATCTTTTTCAGACCTGTCTCTGTCCACTCTTTGGCCATGGTGGCCACTTAATAAGTGAGGGTCTGAACTGTGGTGTCCTGGTAGTGGCTTTGCTGTCATTGGAGCAGCTGTGAATTGGAGCAGAAAGCGTTTCTTGTACCATCATTCCCAAGGCAGGTGGTTAGGCAAGTACTTGCTTGTCTTGATGAGGCTGTGCCACATGTGCTGTATTAGCATGCCAGAATAAATACACTTCAGGTCTAGACAACAGTAAAAGGCTCTGTAAGTGTCACTGGAAGCAGGCAGATGGGGAGGCTCGTGCTTCCACAGATGCTGCTCCCTACCTCAGATGCTCTCTGGAACTTAAGAGTGAGTTTGCTGCAGGGGAAGGGGAGATGGCTTCTTGCACAGTCGGTCTGTTGTACTTTTACCCTCAGAAAATCCCCTTTATTTAGCCTGCCAACTTTTCCCTGTGAGGTGATGGATTGGTCACACTCCTAGACGAGGAAAGCGACCTGCTAGTTGTTCCGTTTCATGCAAGGAAGCCAAGAGCATGTCCTGAATTTGGAAGCTGCACCTATTCCAGCCCTGGCTTTGCCTTGGTGGCTGCCTGCTGAAAGCAGAGGAGCCAGGGGGCTGTCTGTGTGGAGCCCAGCAGCTCTCCTGGCCRGCAGGCTGGCTTGCTGCCCACCTCAAAAGCCTGGCTCGACTGTGATCTGCTGCCCTCTAAACTTGGGTCATGCCTCAGGCAAAGCCCTTSTTACCTGCCATGGATTAACAACCTCAGTTACTGGAGCCCTGTGGGTCAGATCTTCCCTGTGCTGGCTGCATTACAGCCCTTTAATCTGCTTTCCTCTCTCAAAACCCCTGAGCCTGGAGGGATCAGCAGGCGGGGATCTGCCTTGCAGCATGCTTTCCCTTAGAAGGGCTGCAGATGTGAAACAGCAACCACAGCTGGCAGGGGACCTGAACCCACCTAGAAGGTGCTTTGGCAACTCTCAGGTTTGAAGGACAAATGTGGCAACATCTGGAGGTTTGCCACCAGCCACATCCTCCTGCAAAAAATCACAGCACCCAWCCTGTGGGGACTGGCAGTCAGGTTTGGTTGTCTGGGTAAGGGGCTGCATGGGTCTTGTAGGGGGAACATCTCCCCAAATTCCTTAATGTTCTCTGAGCAACTGGGWAAAGGTGAGGCAGAAGTCTGGATTTCTGAAATGTTTCCCTCACTGGGTGTTTCCTTTAAGGAAAAAAAGGGCAGGTCTCATCAGTGGGGAAATTGCCAGTGAAGAGGGACTGAACTGTGCAGTCCTGGACATGCTCCTAAAGGGYCTTTAAGAGTGAGGGGATGAAGAAGAGACAAAATCATTGGAGTAAGAGAAACAGAASGGAACAGGAAAGAGCTGCAGAAGGATTTACTGATATGGAGCATTTGCTGAAGTAATAACAGTATGAACTGGGGAGGAGTTCAGGGTGATGCACCTGTTGAAGAAACCCAGATATATAGTAGGGTGGTGTGTGTAAATACATATATATATATATAAATAAAATTTATGGTCACTTATGATAAGGGGTGCTACCATGGTCCATTTCCACACTGGAAAAAGACCACAGAAAAAGTGTGAMTCTCTCTGGCAATGCTAGCTCAGCAGATGCAGGCAGAAAGTATTGGGAAAGGTGCAGAGAGCAAATAGGAGCTATCATCCTGCCGTGCTAGAAATCCCTGGAGCACTTGCACCTTGAGTACTGTGTGCAGCTCCAGTTATCCTGTCTCAGAAAAGATGTGATAGAACTAGAAAGGCACAGGAAACAGCGACAAGGTCAGTGGAGCGTGAAGAGTGGCTGCTGCCAGGGTATGATGGAACAGATTAGGCATTTTCAGGTGCCTTCAGAAATGAAACAATTGAGGAAGGAAATATGACCGAGGTGTATAAAACCATGACTGTTATGGAGAGCATAAAATTACCGTTTCACAATATAATCTTATAATGCTCACCTTATAAGTTAGAGTGAGCATTAAATGGAACTRTCGAGAAGGAGTTTTAAACTAATAAAAGCACTTTCCTGCCACATGATTAACCTGCAGAACTCCTTGGCAAAAGATAGCGAGGAGGCTGATGATGTTACTGGTTTCCAAAAATGAGTATAAAATTTTGTTGGGGAGAAATCCAGCAAGGGTTCTTAAACACATTGTGAAACATGAGGGCATCTGCTGGGCAGTGGAAGTGGGTGGAAGGAACAGTGTCTGGCTGCCCCTTTTCCAGAATATTTGTTCTGAGCTGGTCACACTACTGCCAAAATGTTTGGTGATGCCCTAGAAGTTCAGAAGTGTCACTGTGCTGAAAAATATTCAGAACAACCACTTCTTCCTAATTCAAACTGAAGCCGTTTGATACACAAAGCCTTCTTTACATTTAATATTAGATTTTTTCTTAATGTCAGGAAATTCAACTCCTGAGTGCTCATTACTGTAAGCTTTTTGTGTGTCTGAGGATAAACCTATTAAATGATCAAGGCTATGGCACATCTTTTCTTTTGCTCTGGAACCTGCTTTGGTGAGCTGAGAGGGGTTGAGATTTTACCAAGTCAGTCTCTCCAGCAGGAGCTGGAGTCAGTGGTTTCTGTTCGCTCTTGTTCAGAAAAGCAACTAAGAAATTAGTCTTTCTTATCTGATGTACAAAATCAAGCTTTYATTTTTTTTTCTGTCTCACCTTCTATTTGCTCTCAGGAGGTGTGTGGTATAATTTATCCATGGTAGAGTTTCCAGCAGAATCCTTGACTTATAATGAATTCAATTTTATACTGATCAGGAAGAGGCTAATCCTCTCATTGAATGACCAGAATGAGGACTGACAGATGATTCCCTACTTCTCCACAAATTTATTGTGTGACCTTCAGCTCACCTCAACCCCTCAACTTGGTGCTGCAGCTCCCACTGTCTGTGGTGTGATTGTGCAGTGCTTTGGTGGCAGAAGCTGTGTCTGGTGTGTCTCTGAAGCAGACCCTGCCATCCATCCTTGTAAGCAGTGCTCTCCTTCATAAAGAAGGGGAAAAGGGTAACCAGAAACAKCCAGACAGCACAGTGGTGACAGTGGTTGAAAAGGGCTGTAGTTTTTGGCCCATTGGTAGATTTTGCTCAAACAGGTCTTGCAAAGGGTGATGTGGAGCAGTTCTYTGCCATCACAGAAAAACATGCAATCACTGATCGCATATGCACCGGTGGAATGAGCATTGAGAAACGAGCACTGAGCACAACGAGTTTTGTAAATTTACAGAGAGAGGGATAAGGTCCAAGATCTGCATCAGCACCAGCTCAGACAGAGCTCTTGAGGTTAATGGGCCTTTTCTCATCATATCCGCCTGTGTTTGGCCAGAAAATTCAACAAGGACAGAGACTTGCAAAAAAAAACCAAACCAATCAACCAACCGGAATGAACACACCTGCACAAGGTGTTTGTGTGTGCACAGTCACAATGTTCMAAGAACGGCTGGTCAGTATGGGTAAAAACAGAACAGCGTGGCTCCAGCACCCTGAAAGATTATTACAGCCTTTGTGTGAACACAAGGAAATTACCTTTCCTAGCTAGCCTCTTCTTTGAGCTTTTGTAGATTTTCTTTCTTTTTTGGCTTTTGTAACTGGTGAACTTATACACATTATGCTATTTTAATACCTAGCAAAGAGCCTTGTCAGCTAAATCATCTTATTTTTCTCTGATCAGAGCACAGTACATTCCTCTTTTTAGTAGAAGGTATTAATTTAAATTCCATAATCCTAAACATATTCTCGTTTCTTCAGTGCTTCAGAAGGCCAATGGCATTTTAATTTAATAAGGGAGAAACACACGTGACACTGTGTTCCCTGTAAATGTCTTCTGACCTCAGTGAGGCTTTCACAGCTTTCTTTGTGTTCCAGCAAATGCAATCCCTTTTATTCAAGCACACTATCATTTCTAATACCTGTGTTCTACYGGTGGCTAAAAATTTAAATATCTGTAGCATTTTCACGGGAACTTCTGAGATGTTGTTTGCATTATTATTTAGTAGTGCAAGCTCATCAATGGAGCYAATGTGAGATTCATGCACCACTATGTCCCAYTGARGTATTATTTGGGTACATGCTSTCCCTCTGCACTGATATAAATTTTRTTTTGGTTTACCTTGTTTTCAGATTAAAATGAGTTAACACATCTAGCAATGTCTTAACTTACRTCAGCTCTATTTATCTTTTCAAATTCTTTAAGGTTTGTTTACTGGGTTAAGATTTACCTAATTGGGCACACGATATTACTGAGTATTTTGTAGCACGTAAACACTTGAGTCATATGCATCACAGTTCTTCCTTTGCCATTTTTATGCTTCAATTTTGCTGTTTAAACTTACTTAAACCTACTCAGTTTGAAAGAACATGTGCWTGTTGCAGTCCTTAAGGCCCTTCTTAAGGAAATGTCAGGTAACATTCCTTGTTTTCACTGGTTTGACTCTGCCCACCTTTCCAAGGAACTGGCACCTTGGAGTGTGCCCCACAAAGGCTGGATTATCAGCCTTGTTGCAAGGTGATGGAAACTCCCCTAAGAAATGAGGATTATTTTATTAGTGGTTTTGTGGGTTAATTCTGAGTAGATTTTCCAATAATAACTGTGTTACTTTAATGAAAAAAGATCTCAAAATTCAGCTACCTGTTGCATTTTCATTTTTTATTCGTACAAACATCTGTATTATGTCCAACACACTTGTCCTTGCATGTTCATGCGATAAATCTGCCCGTTCCCATGTTACCTTGATATGTTTAACATCTAAGGGCAACTCTTCCCTCGTGCCAATGCTGCACTTCAGTCCTGGCATCTCCMAATGAGAGCCCCCTCATTTACATCTCCATGTTGGCTGCTAAGCAAGGAGGCACCTTGACTTTGGATCTCACTGTACTGTCCTTGATCTGCCACATCCAGAATTGTTCTCATCTCAAACATGCTGCTGATGCATTTGCAGAAAGAGGGCTATTATTTTTTTGTGCTATTACCCAATTACCGGAGAACCACCAGTTCTGTTTTAGGGCTTCACTGTGCAAACCTCCTCTGGCCTTGTTCCAGCAGGGCTCCAGGCTTGCTCTCTGATGATGAGGTAGAGCAGAGGACTGAAGGACAGCTCTGGGTGAAGGGGAGAGGTAACAGCTGTAGTCTCAGTTTGGTATCTGCCCGAACATTGCAACGTAATCTTCCGTGTGATGGTGTGGAGCAGGGATTGCTGAGGGATGCGATGGAGCAATGATCCTGGGTAACTGGGGACATGAAGAAGGGCAGTTTCATTTAGCTGTTTGCTCTGACTTGGTGCTTGTGCAAGGTCCRTCTAAATTTGTTTATAAATTAGGACAGTGATGATTTTTCAGCCCAAGTTACAGCAGACAACAAAAACTGAKCTTAGCATGAATCCCAGGATTTAGTTAGGAATACCTTCCTTTCTTCTAACAGTTCTGAACTGTATGCCACTGGCTTTGCTTCTAGCTAAGTGCTGTTTTTCAGCRTATGAAGTAGAGTTGACTGGAAAATAAGAGCTTCCATTTCATGAAACATTTAGCATTTCAACTGTTTCTTTTTTCCTGTTTTCCTTTTCCTATTCAAGGGTAAAACTGAAACTGTGGAGTATTTATTGAGTGCATGAAAGACTCCAGGTGCTCTCAAGATTATTAGTTTTGCCACAAATGCTTGATAGATTCTCACACCTGAACAGAATTTCTTTTGTTATGCCTGATTTATGTGCCTTAATATTCTGACCTAGGTGATAACATCTAAGTCTGTATCCCCACTCTTGCATCCCTGTAAAGCATTGGCCAAAAGCCTGTTACATCTTGGAGTGCACTCTCTGGAAAAATGTCCATCTCGTGAGCTGGTCAGAGACACCTGACCGTTTCTGCTATGCATTAAGAGAAACAAAAGCAGAGAATGCTTTGAAAGGTGGCGTGTGAGTAGATAACGCTGCTTTTGAGCTCAAGGTAATTCAGTTGGAAATTCACCTTTGTGCAGGGTTCTGTAAGGAGGAATTTGTCCCAGAGGGAATTGCTTTTTAGTGGAGTATTAAAGTTTATTCAGGTGAAAAGTTCATTTGAAAGGCTTTTGTCTATGCTAGTACTGTTTCGTCGAAGGAATTTTTCTGTGCTCCTGTGCTTTCCAGTYTTTGTGTAATTGTGTTGATTGGAGACAGTTCTAAGGAGAGCATCTTTCCCTARCTGTCCTTGCATGTGAAATACGTGCTCTACCTTTCTCTTTGCAGTACCAACACTGAGACTTGAGTCTACGGCGCTGTACCAGTGATAGTTTAAAAATGGGTAAAAAAGAAGGTACCTTGAGTTTYAGTGGAGCGCCCTTTGCAGGATGCTGCTGCCGGGGGCTTTGTAGGTGGAAATACGGAGCGTTTCGTTTATAGCGGGCTCATAAAGGAGCACCCCTGTCTAGGCACCCGCACCCACCGGTGATTTAAGATAAAAAGTGTGTCTTTTTCCCGGCCAGGTTGGCGGTCCGGTGGTTCCAGCCCCCGGGAGCCCCGCAAGGGCCGCGCTCGGTGCCCCGCACGTGGTGCCTTCTGTCGCTGGGGACACGGGCGGGCACCGACCCTGCCCGGCCCCGCACGGCGCTCCCGGTGCTGGCGGGGCGGGCGGCGAGGCTGTCTCCTCCCTCCGTTCCTTCCTTCTCCCTTCCTCCCTCCCCGCCGGGACTCGCACAACTTGAGCGCGGCGGATCGGTGCGGGGCGGCGGGGCAGAAGCGGCAGAGCCCCCGCCCGGCTCCCAGCGGCGGAGCGGAGAGGGGCGGTGAAGGGCGGTGAGGGGCGGGGGGGTCCCGGCGGCGCTGCCCGGCCCGGCGGGGGCTGTGCCGGCAGGGGGCAGGGCTGGGAGCCGGCCGCGCGTGTTTCTAGGGCTTGACGTCCTTCCAGGCAGCCAGCCCGCCCCGCTTCCCGGCACGGCCGGCCCTCCGCCGGCGGACAAGTCCCGAGAAGTGGCGGCGGGGCCCCCCTCCCTCCCCCGGGCGCGGCGGGGCCGCGGCGATGGGCCGGGAAGTTTGGCGGCGAGGGGGCCCGGCGCCCCGCCGCTGAGAGCCGGCCGCTCCGGGGCCGGTCCTTTTCCGAGGAGCGGGAGGGCGCCACAAAGTGAAATCCATGAGGATTCTCGGGCTTCTCCTGGAGAAAGGCTCGCATAT
The DNA here is from genome assembly GCF_030028575.1 of Malurus melanocephalus. Taxonomy (NCBI): domain Eukaryota; kingdom Metazoa; phylum Chordata; class Aves; order Passeriformes; family Maluridae; genus Malurus; species Malurus melanocephalus. The sequence continues at coordinate 213,121 of NW_026623696.1, forward strand.
GCTGCAGTGTCTCTGTGGAAGGCGCCTGAGATCCAGCCACAGCCCAGGTGGGGAGCGCGCGTCCTTGTCCCCGCCGCCCTCGTCTCCCCGCTCGGGCGCCGTTCGGCCCGGGCTGGCCCCGTTTCCTCGCCGGCCTCCCCTCAGCCTCAGCCTCCGCCTCGCCGGCGCCGCGCACAGGTGGCTGGGCTGGGCCGGGCGCTGTCCGCGGTGCTGACCCCGCCGGCATCCCCGGCACCGAGTCCCCGTTAACTCGGCATCCCCACACCCGGCTCCCCTGCACCCACCATCACCACCCGATGGACTCCCAGCCCGGCCCCCTGTGCCCGAGGCCTCCACCCCACCCTGTGCTTAATCCCGCCTGGAGCTCCCACCCACACAGARCCCCCACGTGGGTCCTTTGTCCTCACACGCATTTCCACCGCACACATGACCCGCGTTATTGTTCCCCATCCTACCTGCAGCCCACTCAGGTCCTTTTTCTTTGTATGGGACCTCTGTACCTCCCATCCCACCTGGAACCCCCAACTGTGGCCTCTGTTACCACCTGGCGAATATGGGGATAACACCCCCACACAACATTAGGCCTGGCCCCACACCAAGAGCATTCGTTACTTTGTGTTTCTGGTTGTAGTAATGTCGCAGTATTCTTTTGGTGGAGGCTGTTGAATGTTTTGAGTGGGGATATATTTAAGAGCAAAGAGAAATCCCTGCCTGCTCCTGGTGAGGGGCCAGGAGAATCCCAACACCTCTCTCAGCTTCTAGCCTACTGGGAGAGAGCATTTCACTAGGATGGGAAGGAAGTGTAGTAGGGTGAATTTCTGAACAATATTCCAGATCCTAAGCACTTTCCCTGAGTGCTTTTTTTAAAGGGGAGAATAAATGCATGAGTGCCTTGGTTTGGCGTGGTACTACCCCTGAATTTTAGAATGGGCTTGTTGAAGTTTTTTAAGCGGTGTTTCTACAATTTCTTCTGTGTTACATGTGTTTCCTCCATGAATCTGATTTTCCCTCTCTACAACACTGGATAAATGCCTATGGAAAAAAATTCCTGTGTTATTGTTAACATCTGTAGAAGCTACTAATTGGATGCTTACAAGGATGTCTTTTAGAGTATTCTTCCCAATGCTTGTGCTGGGTTTTCGTGTGATTTTGCTCCTAGCAGTGAAAAATGCTCAAGCCGCCAGTGCAAATGGTTGGTGTTGTCTCCTGAAGAGAAAGGCTGTTCTTGGGGAMACGCTGTTGCTGAGGTAGCCTGGATTCCCTTATGGCTTTGCCAAGGAAAAGCTGTTAATGGTTATGGCCACCCGTTTATGCCTCAGTAACTTCTTCCCTCCCATGACACTTGTGTGTGCAAGTTTTTGTCTCTGACAAGCTTATGGCAACAGGGGACACGCTGGAAATCTTTGGGAGAGAATTCTGGACTCCCTTCAAAACATCTGCCCTGCTTTGAAGAACAGTATGGTAAATAAATAGAATTAATTGTGGCTGCACTTGGAAGCATTGCACACATTAGTCTCTTTTCAGTGAAAAACGATACTGGAGGTTTCTTTGTAGTGTTATGTGTGAATGTTTGTTTTGTGTTTTTTGGAAACCTGGAGCAGTAAAGAGAACAATAAGCTACTGGTGAAAGCGGGGTGGTGCTCAAGCCGTGGGGCATGCTAGGCTGTAACTTCAGTGAACTRAAGGTCGATGAGTGTCCTAATAGTTTCCTGGCTGAGCTGGTTTGGCTTTACAGGTGGATCCTGTGCTGGAGTGTGCTCGATGTGTATGTGGTGCCTGAGTCTTTTCTTACCTCCCCTGCTCTGACGGGGAATACTGAACATTGAGTAGTCTTTGTGTTTCCTGATGTTGTGCTGTAAGGAGACAGTCTATGGGAATGATCTTCTGTTGTTTCCACCAACCGAGCTTGTATTCCAGGTACTGCCACCACGAGCCTGAGTGCCCCAGATGGGGTCTGTTGCTTTTAATCAGGATGCTRAAATACGTTCCCTCTTCTTGGCTGCATTTTTTTCATTTTCCATTAAGGATGGGGTTTATGTTCTTGAAAAATACACAATAAAAATGAAAGCTTTCACCAATAAAGGGRTCATTGTGGGCTGGGCCTGCTGGAGGAGAAATCTCCTTGCTACTTCTTTAAAAGGTGAGCATGCCCSAGGAGACAGGTGTGTACTGTGGCAACAACCCTGAAGGTGTAGTGCTGTGCCCAGCATGGCACTGTGGGGTCAAGCCAGTCAGAGATGTAAACCAACAAAAGAATTATAAAATTAGGGAAGTGGAAGGACTGTGGAAACACAGCAGCAGTGCCACAGAGTGTTGTGAGCTACTTGCATGTCCTTGATCCTCTGAAGTTGTTCTGACAGATTGACCAAGCCTTTTGCCTTCCTCAAATCTATGTTTTCTTTCATGCAAACAAGTCATAAGGATGTAAGCACACGTTTAAAGTCAGACTCATATTTGTGTGTTGTGCTGACTCAGAGCCGTAGACCTCTCCTGATTCTGACCAAAGCAATGCGAGATGCTTCAAAGAGGAACAGTGAGATACTGAAGGTAGTTGTACAGTACTGTACAGCTTTGTTGTGATRTTAGCAAAAATACTTGCAAGATTTTTGTTACTGTTGTGGAAGACCTGTCACCTCTTTAGCCAACTCTAGCCAGTTGTCTTCTTATGCTCCACTTTGGAGGTGTGCAGGCCTTGTATTAGTCTGTGCAGAGGCAGGCTGTGGTTGTTTAAACAGCACCTTGCAAAATGGGGCTTAATGGGTCTCCAAGCCACCACAAAAGTGCAATTAACTTGTAGCAATGCAGAGTAAGAGATTTATCTTATTCCTTTGTGAATTTCTTCACAAGTATTTTAGCGCAGCAACTTCCTGCATCGTTTTTCAGGTGCTTCACTTGTTATCTTAGTTTCAGAGTTTGCAAGCTGACTGTATTGCATGTGCCGAGGTGTTTCCCTTCTTGAAGGTGCARCCATAGTTAATTTTGTTAAGTGCTTTTTTTTTTTCTTTATTTTCTCTGCTAACACTTTTTCCCCCTTTGCTTAGGAGGTGTTGTTTGCCAGTCCTGATATTGTTTTTTGCTTTTAGCTTCCTAGCCAACATTGTGAAACAGATATCTACTACACTGTTAAGTTCAAGGTAAACATTAAATAAYAACTGGTATCATTGTTATAACTTCGAATAGAATTGTGCAAAAATACTTTGGGTAAGTAACCTGTACCTGGTTTATGGCCACTTTGATGCAAAAGGCCATCTATGCATAGACTGCATAATAGCACCATGGAGATTGCTGCCAGTGAGCGTTTCAGTCTTCTTCCATAAGGATTTTTATTTAGTTCTGTGAGTGATTCTGTCTCATGCCTGCCCTCCCCATGGCTCCTGTAAAAACTGTCCTGTGGGATGCATTATTGCTAAAACCACAGATATTTCTCACATCAACCAGCAACAGCATTTAGCAGCAATGCATTTGCAGCTGTATTTTCAGTAGTAGAGGTTTGGTTGTATCCAAAGATTGATCTATTCTCGTTCATAGGAGTACTTCTTGGTTTAAATCCCTATTTTGCAAATTGATGCCTTCAGTACAAATTAAGCTCATATTGAAAGTAAATCCTGAGCTTGGCTTCAATGGGAGTCTCACACTGGTGAAATTTGGAGATGCTCCTGGAAATATGCTGATTGATGCTGGCTTTATGGCAAATTAAAATGATGTCTGGCACAGTAGGTCTTCATATTTCTCCAGGCATCACAACACAAACTTAGATATTTGGGGCATCGTGAAAGAGCATTCTATCTAGGTAGGTAGGGTTGGGCTGTGCCTCTGCCATTAGCCAATCTGTTGCTGCCCATGCACATTTTATTTGCCCTGAGACTATTTGGGGCACTGTCATAATGAGTCTGCACATGCAAGACATTTGCAGATGCAAATGGAATTACACACATAAGAGGTACAATTGCATATTCAGGAATAGTATTTGGCTTATAGCAGAACGGGCACTCCTTAGTTTGCTTGTGCAGTCATCTGTGCATCCATCTACATTTTATTTACATATACTAGTTCTTGGAAATCTTCCCACTGCTGTTTATTCAAGTAAACAGCAAGTTACAGTGTACAGCAAATACTGCACAGTTCAGCTTCACATTAYTGGAAGCAACAGCTCTGTGAATGTGACAGTGAAACCTGCAGTTCCTTGCTGAATTCAGAGAGTACAGAGAGGCTTTGATGTGTGGCCGCTCAGGGTGTGGATGTGCAATGCTGGTGGGAGATAGGAACAGTGGCTTTGAACTGGAGCTGGGAGTGGATCACAAGGCTGAGAAGCATTGGGATCTGACTGGGGGTTGTCAGCATTTTTTCCTTCTCACACCCAGTGTCTTGCCCGCCATTCTCTGCCACTGTTTTTGCACATATTTTGCTCAGGCTCACTCTTCTTGTTTCGTGTTTTAGGAAAAGTAACACTTGCTGACCAGTGGAAATTAAGTACCTGTGCTGTTCTGGGATAATGCCTGTTGTTGACACTCATGTGGAAAGAATACCTTTGTCTCATTTAGTTTAATTCATCTGGGAAATGAATTAAACAAAACTCTGAAAAATCTTTTTTATTGTAACAGGAGCACTTCTCTGGGGTATTATTCAAGAATAGCTGTAGCATTTAAAATCCACACTTTCCCTTATTCTGAAGTAACCCTCTCATGCAGACATTGGTTAAGCATCCCCATAGTGCTTGTGCATCTTTGTAAAAAAAATCTGTTCTGACTAAATCAGAAATGAATTTTTTTAGTGTTTTTATTTGGTGAAATTACTTGATTTCTATTATGCAGCTTTCCAGAGATATAAATGATAATGAACTTAGTTATAGGTATATAGATTTTTAAAGTGTTTGCAGCCAACTCTGCGTAGTTATGTAAAGTCTTTCATATTATACAGAATTGTATTTTTCAATTCGCAGTAAAATATTTCATAAATCTTTAAAAGAAATGCAGGTCCAGGGACTCCCTGGGTGTGAAGTAGCTTAGCAATGCATAGCTGTCTGCCAGATGTCTGAGGTTACAGAGCTGGGCATCTGGAATTGCTGGATCTTCACTCAGTCTTCTGAATATCGAAACTTGTCTGGGTCCTACTGGAGTGTTACTGATACTGAATCATATTTGGAAAATGTTTTTCTTTCTGTGAATGAAAAAAATCAAGCAAAATAAGAGTAATTTTAATTTTCTTAAGTACCTGTAATCAGGATGATAAATAGTACTCAGAAGTAGAGGTTGGCTGGTTTATGGCACTTCTCACCTGAAGGTTTGCGTGGTTTGGTACAGGAATAAAGCTTAACTTCCTTCACKTCCCRATCTCAGCCAAGAAAAGAGTAAGARTTTGTCTGAGATTAAACACCATGTACAATTGTGATGCATTATAAACTGTAAGTTTTATGGGAAATGTTAACTAAAACCAGAATGAAAGAATTTTTTCAGCTTTTTCATTAGTTTTCCTGAATGAAGTGTGTATAAAATACTGACTTCTGTGTTGCTGTTGCTGTTTTTCCACTTGAAGTGTAACAAAAGAATCTAGGGTCAAAGGAAGATTTTTAAAATGGATGACTTTCAGAGCAGATGCTTTTAGTTTAAGAGCTGTGTGACTGTCATTAGGTAACGTCCACTCAAAGACCAAGGAGTATTTCCGGAGACAGGTCTCAGTTCACTGAACCATCTGAGTGCATGTTTAACTCCATGCATACACCTCGTCCCATTTTAAGATGGTCACATCCTTGAATACTTACCAGAACCATTGTTTTAGATGTATGGTATCATCCCTAAAATTCTTCTTGTTTTCCCTGTCCACAGATCACTGACAGTAGGCTTGTTTTCCRTTTTCAGCAGATCCCTCTGGGGGTATTTCACAACCATCAGTTCCCAGATGGAAAGCCCCGTTCATTAAAGATAGTTAAGACTTCCTGCTTTGTTTGTGAGAGTGATCTACTTCTGGCTCACTGAACTTTGTCTCAAAACCAAGCCACTTGTCTTCCCATAGCCCTTTCTGCTGCTTTYCAGAAGGATTCTGTTTAATTTTTTACCAAACTGATGCTAGTTGTAAATTTTTCAGTCCAGGTTGTACATACGTCATCAGAAGTTCAGCATGGTCTGAAATCTAGATGAGATTTCTTGTAGAATATTGAATTTTTTCAGTTGTAAAAGACCTCTAAGATTATTGAGTGCAACTCTTAACCCAGCACTGCCAAATCCACAACTAAGTGCCATATATACATATCTTAAATACCTCAAGAGATGGTGACTCCACCACTTCACTGGGCAGCCTGTTCTAATGCTTACCAACTCTTCCCACGAATAAATTTTTCCTATTTTTTCCTAATCTAAATCTCCCCTTATGCAACTTGAGGCCATTTCCTCTTGTCACTTGTGACTTTTAAAGGAGGAAAGTGCCCCTTACCTTGCTACAACCTTCTGTTGGGGAGTTGCAGAGACTAGTAAGGTCCCCATCCCTTTCTCCAGGTTWAACAATCCCAGCTCCCTCAGCCACTCCTYATAGGACTTGTTCTCTAAAYTGTTTCCCAAATTAATTCTGGAGCTAGATGGAACACTTTGGTATATTTCTTGAAGTAAGGGCCCCAAGACTGGACACAGGAATTGAGCTGTGGCCTCATGAGTGTCCAGTGCAGGGGATGATCACCTCCCCAGATGCAGTGGTAGTGCACAAAGCTTTCAGTTGTGTGWATAGATGTTTGCTGAAAAGGCCTTTAAATAATTCTTCTTCCCCTTGGAGGAAAAGAGATGTGTAATGTTTAATAATAAAAATAGTATTTCTTCCCATATCCTGAAATGGCATGGAAGGAGGTAATCATGTTTTGTATGGCAAAGCATTTTTCTAAATGGCATGTTTATGCCTTTCTAGCATGGTGGCTGTGATTGGCTGCTGGGCCGATTTGCATGTGCTAAATTGCAGTCCTGGGGATCTGTGAAAACAACCCAGCAAAGCCAATCTCAGCTGGGAGCATGGAAGCTGCTGCTAATTTTGTGACAAGCCACCCCCAGGCCCAGCGTGAGTCATTATCATTGTTTTGTTTTCCAGAAGTCGGTACCAAATGCTTCCAGGATCCAAAGTGTGGATTATCTCTGGAATTGTATTTGTTCCYTCAAAGCTTTGTTTGTTCCAGATAAGAGGAAAGAATAGGGAAAAAAAAATCTGTTTAAAAAAACCATGAAATAGTTGTTTCCTTATTAGTGTTCTCTTYCTGCTTTTAATATGCATTCACAGCCGTTTGTTCACTTGAAAACTCACTTGTGCATAGCCCAGCAGTGGCTGCTCARTCCTAATCAATTTGCTTTCTGCTGCCAAGGGCTTGGGGGGGCAACAGTAAGTACAGTGAGATGAGGCAACTTGACTGAAGTCATAGTTTGGCTCTGGCAGAGCTGAGGTGGGGAGTTTCTGCTGTCCCTTTCTCTCGCTGGTTTCTCAGTGAGCGTTTTTATGAAGCCACAGCATCYGTTTGTGGTAGGTCAGGAGTCTTTSACCTAAGGGRTGCACTGACCTGATTGATCTTCRRGGTCTTACTCCTGATGCCCGGTTGCWGGGGTTGCTGGTTCTCTGGGAGATAGGATAAGGTGTTGAGAGAACAAGAAAAGYGACTGTCCTGTGCTTGGATTGTGACAAACAGTCSATTTGTTCCCAACTTTTAGCCCTTRTTTCAGGTTTTCTTCTCAAATAGATTTCTTTGGTGTGCCTTGGACYGTGCAAGTGTACCTGCAAGGGCTGTGGGTGGATGCAGAGGAAATGCTGTGTCCTGCAGAGGAAAGGTCCAGGAGTAGGGAAACGCATATGTGTGGGCATTTAGAAGCATATAGAACTGATTTAAATTCAAAACTTCAACATACAGTGGGTGGAAAAGTCATGGWCAGAGTGGGAGGCCTACATGATCATGGGAGTGGAATAAGGAACTGGTAGCATTGAAAAAGAGGTATGGAGAAAGGGGAACTTCTAGTGAAACTGYCTTAAAAATGTAGCTAAATATGCTCTGCATGCTTTGTGGACAAGAGTAACCAATTTGGTGTTCCCTCCTCTGCCTTAATGATTTTCAGGATGGGGGTGTCTGCTGGGAGGACCTGAAGTATATCAGGAGGGAGAGACAGGCAATAACAGTCTTCCTTATGGTGCTGGGGATGGAGCTGGACATACAGAACATTCAAACTGGAAAAGCACAAGGGCAAAAGTGTCCATGGCACTCCCCAAAACTCAAGCCTCTCTATGATGGTGTGTCTGCAGATGACTGCTGGAATGGTATTGCAATGTCCTCTGTGCTGCAAGTTCCTTTTCAAGTTCTGGATGTCCTCTTTTGTCGCAATATGACAGAAAATCAGATGAAAGAAAATAATGATGATTCTAMTGGTGGTGGAACTGGGCAGGCAGTGTGCTGCCACTACTTTTATGAGTTCCTGTGATGTACAGCTGCCATTGTTTATCCTCTTTGGTGTTTTTTTGGTGGTGGAGATAAGGGCGTGTCAAATGGCAGCAGTGAAATTCAAGCACAGGCCCTGATGGACACCTTCCTATGTCCCAGTGTGCTCTTGCTCTCAGTTCTGTGTGTGTAGACCCTTTACTTCCCTGCTGCTTGAGTTTAGAAATATCATAGAGCTATCCTGAGTGGTGTTTATGAGGCTGGAGGAACTCTTARGTGTTGTTTTTGAAAGGCTGATTTCCCCAGGTATTTATGCTCAGTGCAGGCAGGGTATAATCTTTGTAAATATTCAGTTGGTTGATCAGACAAATGTCTGTATAAATATTCACATATGGCTTAATGTCCTGTGGCTGTGCTTGGRTGTTCCTCTCTAATAAGTGTAATTTACCTTTAATGGATAAGACAAAGAAACCTGGCTTGCTTTTTCCTCTGTTTCTGTGTTTACTGGAGKTTCTGTGATGAATCCTTTACTCTGCTCACCCTTAACCCGAAGAGGCAGTTCTGGGAATATAAATCATGCTCCCAGATGCTTGCAGGCTGCTCAGCAGTGAAATGCACCTTCCTTGCTGCGCCTTTTCTGCTAAATGGCTGACTTACATCTTGCTGGAGGTCTGTTTCTGCCCTGCAGCTTGTTCACAGCACCTTGGCCGAGAAGACAGTGTGACTGTGTTTTAGGGTTGGTTTGGGGCTTTGTTTTTGAGGTTAGAAAAGGTTAGAGTAAGAACAATGACATTTCTTCAGATGGTGTGTGAAGCATGAATAAGGAGGGCAGTTAAATGGGAGCATGCCCTTTCCTGAGGAAACACTTTAGTGAATGAGTTTCGCACTTGTTTGGCGTTTCTGGCAGGTGGTGGGTCTTGCTGAGAGCGCTCCCATGAGAGCTTCTCTCCTACTCATCCACAGCTCATACCCTTTGGGTCGATACTTCTCTGTCTAACATGCTGTCTGGCAAGGGATGCTCCCACCTCCCKGAGAAGGTCAGGAAATACACTTTCTAAATTATAGTCTGCTAAATATAAAAATACTCAAACCAGAGGCTTTTCTTTGTTAGTAGTGGGGGGAAAAAAAAACCAACTGTAGTCTGTGAGGAAGATCCAGAGTGGCACACTGCTTTGTGGACTAGCCACACGTGCCTCATGGGCTAAGGGCTGTCCTGGCATAAGGCTGTGTCTGCACTGTGCAGAGAGCTCCTGTTGTGTGCATGGCCACTGAAGGAAAGCATTCCAATAAGAAAGTTGTGTTTTGACAAGGGACTGGCAGGGTGCAGAGGGAAAAATGCAGAGCCCTGAAGTGTGCTGGGAAGATAGGTATGGGTCTAATTCCCACCCAGAGCGGGGACAAAGGACGGTAAATACTGCTCACTCAGCTCTGAAAAAAATCACCAATAAAAAGACATAGGGAGGTAGCATCAATTAACAGAAAAATRTGAGTGCAATTAGTCTGAATGAAATGTCCATCTAGCCCGGTAGTTGTTCTCCATCCACATCAARCAGATAGGAAGAAGTAAGAAAACAGCAATATGATGTGTCCCCTAAATGCTCTCCCAGCTGTTAGCTATTTTCAACTTAGGAAATCATCTGAGTCAGACATGGTTCAGTGTACTTAAAAATTCTCAGTGGATATTTCTTCTCTGTACTTGACCAGTCTCCCCTTGAGTTCACGTACATTTTTAGCATTACAGTGTCCTGTGGAAAGGATTTCCCCAGACCTGTTACATGAAGAATCCCCTCTTTTCCTTTGTTTTGAACTTGGTTCCTGCTAGCTTGCATTGAGGCWTTSCAGAGACCCAGTACTGAACAAKATCGTGAATAACAGAGCCCATCCTYCGCTCATGCCACTTGTGATTGCAKGGACCTSAAGCATACTCCTGCTAAGTTGTCTCTTACCATTTGAAGAGTCTTGGATCTTCTTGTTGCCTCTCTTTAAGCCATTCCCAATTCTAGTAAATGCTTGTTGCAGTGAGAGGAGCACAACAGCACACACTTGCCTCAAGTAAGGAATCGCTTTTCTTTATGCCCAGGGGCTCAAAACCAGTGGGGTCAATTCAGCTGGAGAGACAGCAGTTGTCATGTGGGATACAGAAAGGAAAGCAGGCTGKTGAGTAGGCTGTTATGGCCAAATGATGAGTTCTGTAGCTGTCAGTCCCTACAAGCTTGTGATTAAAGTGGCATCTCAAGCTGTGGGTGGACACAGCCTCAGTGAGCCATTTAGCCACGTCAGGAGATGAGGATGGCCGTGCCGGAAACTCTGTGTGACGAAGCGTGGGGGATCACCTTGAGGCACGACTTCAGCTTTTGGATGCTTTGGGCTCCGTTGTGCCTGACAAGCTGTGCTGGCAGCTGGMTGACCATGGACTAGAGCAAGAGTGGGGGAGCTGCTTCCTCTCTGATGTGAGATGCTGCCCCTCGAAGCCAGAGGGGAGGAACCAGGGCCATAACTGAGCTCCTTTCATAGAATATCCTGGGTTGGAAGGGACCCACAAGGATCATGGAAATCCAACACTGTTTTTTAGTTTACATTTTCATGGTGAGATGAGCTGCAGCTTAAGCCCCATTGATTGCATTGACAAGATCTTTGCTGAGTGTAGGGGAAGCCAGGAAGAGTTGCTCAGTCTGATATTTAGGCTGTGGGTACCTACATGTARSTCCWYGGTGGRTGCCACCACWCCTCCCTCTGCTAGTGGAGAAAATGCTGCCTTCTTTGCAAAGTACTTGTGGGACAAACCYAGGACCTGTGTGGACAAATGAAGGGCTGGGAGTTTCAAAGCTGTTTAATATTACTCTCTCTGTACATTGGAGCTGGGGAAAGGGGTGAGGATTTTAGGTATTTAACAGAAGATGCACCATGAGAATTTTAGAGTACAGTTGAAATTCCTCATTTGTGCTGTAAAGAGGCATTTGAGACTCCCAGCCATTTAGCAAGCTCCCATTAAAAGCACATGCATTACAAATTTCTCACGTAGAAGTATTTAAGGTTCAGTAGGAGTGCAGCTTGCCAGGGAGAATATGTTGGCTCCCTATTAAGAGAAACAGATGAAAGYAATTGCTTTCTAAGGGTTAAGTATGACCGGGTAAGCCAAGGCCTGCAGCATTAGCTAGTGCCAGCCAGCAGCTGGAATAGCTCAGTGACAGATAACAAGTGCCCTGTCCTTCCATCCCTCCAAAGAGAGCCCTGCTCAGTGAAGGTTTCTAATGCTGAATCAGCAACAGCACAGAGGGCTCTTTAAAGGGCTCTGGGTTAATGGCTTTTGCACGCTAAAGGTTAATGGTAGTATCTCAGGAGGCAGATTTCAGAGGAAAAAGGGTTTTTTYGCTGTTGTTTGGRKTTTGCTTATCCTCACTACATTACCTGCAGCAGTGTGCTAACGCATAGGCAAAGTGGGCTGTGACCTCAATCAGCTAGTTAATTTTAAGCCTGTGCTTAAGTGATTTGCTAAAACTGTGCTTATTCAGACAAAGAAAGCAGACTGTATTTTTATTGCTCAAGCTAGRTGACTTAGAACATGTAAGTGATTTTCATGATGAAGGGGTAAATTATGCTTTGAAACAATTATTTACATTCCCATGAAGAATATTAGTATCACTTAGTATGTCTGATGATTGATAGCCATGTTCATACTTTGATAATAGCCCCTGCAAAGTTACTTGAAACACTGTATTGTCCATTTACACTTTTCTCTGTATTTTTGAGCAGAGCTCATTACMCCAAAGTATTTTTATGTCATGTGCCATTAGAAAATGTTCTTTTAAATGTTCAGAAGGAATTGGTTGCAGAAATATGGGAAAAAGAGGGAAGAGATTGTTTTCCTTGCAYGTTTGGTACATTCTTCATCCTTTTGCTTTTTGATGACTAAACTGTTCTGTATTTGCAATTGAAAACTGTTGATTGGAAACTCTTGTGAGACTAACATAAATGGGGCTTGATTTTGAAAAATACATTCATGATCGTTTGCCTAATTTGTGTGTGCAATTAGCATGCAATTGCCACTGGAAATGGCCATCTGARAACAGACTTAGAGACTTCTGTCTGTTTCTGATCTGTTTTTTCTCTCTCCTCCTTAAGGTGCCAACTTCTATGATGTCTAAATATTAGCCGTGGAAGTTTAATTTGGTAATATGTTTATTGATATCCTTTCATCTCTTWCTTCTCCACTTTCAGGTGTTTGTTAAAAGGCTGAGAGTGATTATTCCCTTYTGCTTCCTTCTCAAGTCCACTTGATGCAATGTAAAAGAAGTTCTTTCATCTAAGTTGTTGATCTTGCAATTTAGAGAGTCAGATCTCACTGGTGTCTCTATAAACTCTTAAATGGCCATAGTAATACTTCAGTATTTCAGGCATGCACAAAGGATTACGGCTCTCATCTGTCAGGTCTCTTACTCYCTCCTGAGGAAACCTGTGCTCGCAGGGGATGTTTATGGGTGACAAGGTGGGATTGTTTCATTTTGTTTTGTTTTAAACATGTGATAAATTAAAAAGGTAAGATGGATGAGTCTCTGGAGTATTCCCTTCAGAGAAGCTGAGAAACCTGGTTCAGGTTAATGATTTGAAGGGCATGTCAGCTCAAGACATCTTTGAGCTGACTTAGAGTCCTTTTTGTAGGAGCATGGCATCAAGGCTGCGGTTCCTYGTGTTCATTGCTCCCAAAATGTTCGCCATCTTGAGGTACAACTAAGTCAAATCTAAAGATCAGGTTTATCTTCCAGTCTGGGGTGTGACTCAGACCTATAAGTGCAGAGGTGGGAGAGCCATGGCAGTGCTAMAGAATACAAATATCCCCTGGCTCATTAATGATGGGATGGAGAGCACACACTGCCTGATTGCTYATTGGCTGTGGTATTTCATTAAGAGTAAATTTAATTTTCCCAGYATTGACAGCTGCCTGGTGGGGGGGTTGTGCTACGTGGCAGGCACTGAACTGTCAAGAACCAACACCCAGATACAACAATATGTCAGGAACGATACCAGAAGTGTATTTTGTTATTTTCTTCTGTGCTCTGCGTCCTTGTTGAGAAGAAACTGTTTATAGGGATGAGACTTTAAATATGTCAATCCTGGCCTGTCTGCTGGCTCAGAAATGCTGGGGAGTTAATGTACTTTAAGTGAGGAGGATAGGTCTTGTTTGTACTTACTCGTTCCTTGCCGGGATTGGGACTGATTTAATTAAATGAATGTAGTACCCTTTCCAAAAAGTTCCCCAAGCCAATCAAAACCTTTATTTTTTTTTTTCCTGCCCAGACTTTCTGATCCTTCCCAAAGCATAAACGTTTATTGTGCTGTGAGAAAGAACTTTGGAAAGAAACAAGCAGAACATGTTTTGCCAGGGAGCATCAATTTCTGCTGGCCCTAGCACTGCTCTTCCCTCTGCTCTGACCAACCAAAAGCCCTCTCCATCAGCACAGCTCGCTCAAGCATCTTCCCTCCTCATTCTGAGAGCTGCTCCAGCCCCTTCCAAACATATAATTATAGGCATGAAAAAAATAAATTTGTTCTTATTCAGCTCCTGATAAAATGGTGACTCAGTCATTTTCATTTTCCATTGGAAATGCAAGTTCTTGCGCATTCAGAGTGCTCACCAACACACAGCCTGAATCGTAAAGGGAGCTCTGTCTGCCCCTTGGAAGGGCAAAATGGTTACAAATATAAAATGCCTGGTGGAGGYTCTTACAAGTAGCTTCATTTGGGAACATGGTGAAGCAAACCAAGGCCACTTACCTGYCTGTACATTTACTCCTGCAATCTTATCCCAGCAAAACCCCARCCTACACCCAGCAGTGGGCTCTGGAGACCTGGCCAACCTGGCAGCCTGGAGCTCTCTGGCTACTGGGACAGCACGATCAGCCTGGCACTTGAGCCAAATGGTGGAGCAAAGGCACCTGATCAAGTTTAGGATGGCCCTTGTGAAAAGGGTGACGACACTCTGTTCCTAAAATAAAGATGTTTCTGTGCTGTGTCAGGAGATCGCTCATATAGGGGCTGGAAGGAAGCAAGATACTTGCTGAAAGGCATAAATCTTTCTAACCACCTTCAGTGGTTATTTTTAAGCTCAGGACATGCAGTGCTATGAGTCCCATCCCATTAGAGCTGGGAAAGTGTTAGCCAGGAAGATGGGTGCTGTGGAGCATGAGAGCCCTCTTCCTCCTGCCCACATGCCCTGTGCCTCGCAGAGAAAATCCCTGGGCTGTGACAAGACTGAAAGGACAGCAGGGGCATCAGCTGTGCCCCACCTCTGCCAGGTTTTGTGAGGGAGGGCTTGAAAGTCCTCTGGTAAGCTGGGCGGATGCAGGATGTTGTTTTATTTTAGTTTAGAATTTATTCATTAAATGGTGTTTTCTTGTATTCCTCTAAAACAGGCAGAGTTGTTGGATAAATATTTATATAGGACAGCTGCTGAGTTAAGAAGAAATTGCATCAGACGTACAGATATATGTTTTTGCCTTTGCTTCTACYTGAAGGWCCCTGRGGACTCGACTCAGTGACCCCTRTGGGTCCCTTCCAACTCTAAATATTCTACAATTCTATGTCTTTGTTTGAATCAGTTATTTCTTACACCCCGTCTGTACATGAGGCTTTTTTTTTTTGTAGTTGTTTTCATACAATTCAGGAAACAAATGCATTGGTGAGTTAAAAAACAAGTCMATGAGTGCTTCTCCTTTCTTTTGTRCCTAACCTATACCCAAACTCACCACCTCCTGGCAGCTTCCCACAGGATTATACTGGACCAAACCCAAWTTAGTGGCTAGTCCCTCTTTCTTCAGGCATTTACACTTGCATCAGTTGCTGATGTAGCTTAGTAAACAGGACCCCTCATGGGAAGGACTGTAACATCTCTGAACATGAGCCMAAATTCCTTTAATCATAAAGAGATAATCCACTAAATAATTTGAGCCCAGCAGTCTGCAGGGCATGGGGCATGCTTTCTGGCTGTGCTCCCAAAGATTCTAAAAGTTCTTTAGAAACTGCTACCCTCATGCCAGATGCAGAGGGGAGAGATGGGGGATGACAACATTTAGATTAGGTTTGTGTTTTTTTTTCCCCATGGTAACAAAACTTGCTAAGTAAAAAAAAAAAAAAAAAAAAGATAAAAATTTTGGTCTATTGGGGTAAAGTTGACATTTCTCATGAAAAAAGAAGGATCTTTCCACAGGGTATTTTCTGTATGTTATKCTCTTCTGGCAAAAAGTTGRTGCATTTTTACAGATGGAARAGGTTTTTTGCTAAATGTTTGAGGATGTAGGAGCAGTGGTGCTTTACAAATCATACTCTGTCACAAAATGAACAGCAGGCAGTCGTGTGTATATTAGTTCCTGTGTTCCCATTGCCTGTAGTGGTGGGGGTGAGCTCTCTCTGGCTGTGTCATAAGCCTGWTAGCATTAGCAGAAATGCCTTCCCAGCTTGGGCAAGGGTGGGATGTATTTTGGAAAGACAGGAGTACAGGGTGTCTGCCATGTGGTCTGGTCCACCGAGCAGCACCAGGACAGAGAAGAGGTTTGTCTGTACCCCAGAGCAGGATGTTTGTCAGACCTACAGCTCCTGSCAACTGTCCAGAGTCCTTTGAAGCACTGATAGAAGAGGCTGACAAGAGAGAGAGACCTGAGATGGGTGCTGTGGTGGGATAGGGACTCTGAGCAGTCCTGCTAGGAGAGCAGGGCACATTTGTTGCCAGAGGGCTATCTGGGAGTAGTGGCCCCTCTCAGTTACAAGAGAGCCTTTGCTGTTGCCCCATCAGTTGYGGTGGTTGCTCCTCTCTCTAAGTGTTGTTGTGTTACACGGCTTTGGGTGATCATAGGTCAGCAGTGACAGCCTCCTTGGAAGCTGGGACACTGAGACCTGACCAGTCCCTCATMTTGCAGAGCTCCAAGCTCCAGCTTAGGGCTTTGTGTCACCTCTGTCCCCTCCTTGAGTTGAGTCACCTTTGTGGGTAACAACTCATAATGATGCTGTCTGTTGGAGTGTGCATTAGTAATCACTGGACTTGTACCTYTCCCCACCTTTCTTGTAGTAGTAATACTTCTTTTTTTTTCCCATTTAGGATGTTTGTGGGGAATCTGGGGACTTGCAGAGCAGAGATTTGAATAATTTTCTTTAATCTAGCTAGGTCCAGCAGCAGTAACAGTGTTGGTATGTTCATCACATAGCACATACCCAGAGCAGCCAGTGTGTTGGTATAAATTATTCTGCAGTTCAAGAATTTTGATTTTTTTTCTGCTATTTTTGTCATCTAAAATAAATAGATCATAGTTAGATGTGTCTGCCAATAGATCAAATACACCTTCAGTTTGGTTCAGTAACATTCCAKCTCAACCCATCCTTCATGGGACTTTCCAGTTAAACTTATATCCCATAAGAAGCACCAAGATTACTCCTGTCTTGGACTATAATTAGTATTCTTYCAGTTAATGTGATCATCCCTAGAATAGAAAAATTTTGAGCACCCAGCTATTTTCAGCCAAGCCCCTGACGTGCCCAGCTTCTACCACTTGAAGGGAATGTCAGATATTTTCACATGACAGAAAAGCGTGGCCAAATTATTTTCTATAAAATATCCTTATTTTGGGGTTACTGTTTCTTTACTGGAATTCAATTTCTATTTATTCTGGAAACTTGCAAGAGATATATATCCAAATCTGCTACATAGTTTTACAAACTATAGCCTGGTTTCTATGCATGTGTGRGCTTTTTCCTTTAATGATAATCCTCAGCAAGCTTGAAAATTAGTGATACAGACTGACAGATACACCTGGAGGCATMCACAGCCTCAAAATATCAGTCCATGTTTTCCACTATTTATTTACTTGTTGGTTTTTGTCTGTACTGTAATATTCATGGAGTGGAACAAAAAAAGGAACTGAAAAGAGCATTTTTATGATATTTTATGATATCAAAGTGCTTTGTGTGTTTATCAGAATGAATCACTTGTGCAAAATCTTGTGCTCTTTCTGCTTTTTCTGACACTCTTAAATAACTACATATCAGTGTAGGGAATGAAAGTGTGTACAATGTGGGGAGCAGGGCTGCAGGTGGGCAGTATTTGCGGTATGAATTTCTGTGATGACCAGGAAGGAGAAGCCCATGAAGCCAGTTTTGAAGAATGTCCTGTGACAGCCAGACTGAACTTGAATGTGTCCTGGTACATTTCCATCACGAAGCAGAAAATCCCGCAGCRAGGCAGCCGATCGAACGCTGTCGACGGCTCGCTCAGCCCATGCAGGAGCAGCCTCCTCACTCCTGCCTGCAAACAGGGTCTGAGCAGGGTGGGAGCAGCCACGGCTTTAAAACATTCCTTGCCCTATGTCACGGTGCTCACTGAGCTCGCCAGCCTGAACCTGCAGCCATGTGCAACGCAAACAAAATCCAAAATRTCCAAAAGATGTGTGCCAGACAGGAATGCTTTCCTTTTCTCTCTGCTCTCCAGAGCAGTTGTTGTGCTTTTTCCTCCGTAGTTTCCAGTTTTTCATTGCCTGCAAGTCACTGGTGCTTTCTGAAAGCTGGAAATTAAAAAAAAAACACCCACCATCCACCTTCTGACTGCTGTCTGTGCTGTGTCTGCCAGCACCATGCAGGTCTCCCGTGGGTGTTAAGGCCAATGTCACCCACATCATTACCCATCCGGGAGGCAGCTGCTGGCAGGGGCAGCCACTTTCTGCGGAAACAGGGCAAGAGTGAGGCTTCTCARTGCACAGATGCTTTCCATGAACATATGCTTAATTAAGAGGCAAACTCACCACCTGCTCTGCAGYGTGGGTATCCAGGCTCCTTTCAGGCAGGTATTTGCTTTGCTGTGTGCTTATGCTTTTACAGGGGTCTGGAAGYGCTTTTGGTAGTGTTTGTGCAGCTGCGCCTCAAAGCCCAGGCGTCAGGTGCTGTTAGCAAGCAGAGCTGCTGGCTTCATTAAGGTAATTGTGCCACGGCCTTTCCTTCCTTACCCTGCTTTAATGAGGAGCCACAGTATCCCCTCATGCTTCCYGTGGCTGCAGGGAGCTGTGTGCTGGAGTGGGTTTGCCCTGTGCCCCCTAGGGCCTCTGAGGCTCCTGCCATCACCTACAAAGCTCAGCAGAGGGTGGGGAAGGTGARCTCCTAAAGGCATGTGTTGCTGGTTAAATTATTGTCTTGTTTTCTAAAGATGAAAAGAAATTCATTGCTYCCTTTTGAGCACTTGTCTCTGCTAGAATGCTGCACAGGTTTGGAACCCCTCATCAGCCCTTCCCTAAGCCTCGGACTCTCAGTCAGCGGCCAAATCCCCGGCAGAGCTGGCAGCGCTGCAGCAGCCCGGGCAGGGAGGGATAAATGGGCCATGCACTCTGCAGCGCTGGTGGCAGGCACAGATTAACCCTCTTTTGCAGAACCAGTGCAGTGATGGCAGCTGGTGGGTGCTGAGAGCCCCCTCTCCCTGGGTGCCCTGAAAACGGGCACGTGGCTCAGGAACCTCCAAATACCTGTGTTGAAACAGAAGTCACTTAATGTATGTGCCAAGCTCAGCGTGTTTTCTTTCTTTGGACTTGTTCTTTCTGCACCCGTCTCAGAAATGCCTTTTCCACRGGGAAATGCATTTTCTGTGCCCAGTTTGTGATACATGTGACATCTGCAGTGAAAATGAACATTTCTACTGCAGCATTTTCAGATTTCTAGGTCCCAAGAGGAGATAATGCACAGGGATTTCAACCTGCAGCCCCAGAATCTCTACCAGGGAGCACATGCAGAAATGCAAAATGCAAATCTGTGCTCCAATCACAGAGCYGAGTTCTTGTGCCCAGCAGGTTTCCAACCTTTTCATTCATTAAAGATGATTCAGGATGAGGACAATTAATTATTCACTAAGAGTCATTTTGAATTTTCACTGGCTGTAAGAAGGTGCCTGTGGGACAGCAGGAAAACAACCATGGCAGCAAACAGGGGCTTGCTCCATGCTGGAACACTGGGTCAGAGCCCCCCAAGAGCRTGTCAGTCAGACTGGCAGCTCCTGCCAGGCCAGCACCCTACTGTCCAAGGGGCAGGCAGGCACTGGGGGGGCTGGAGCACTGTGCCAGCCTGCTGTGAGCTCACAGAGGCAATGAGCACAGAGCATGAGCCTCCAGGGAGCCCCAGAGCTTGCCTGGTTTGCTGCGCTGTGTTGCAAAAAGCGAAGCTGTTCTGGACCCATGTATTTCCAGCTGTGCAGACACAGAGAGGAACCAGGGGTTTATTGCTCTGCAGGACAYATTTTTCCCTGCTGTGAGACAGAAACCATCAGCTCAGGTACTGTAAGGTGAGAGGAGGCGTGGGAAGCCCACAGGCAGCTTGTACTAAAGAGGAGATAAAGATACTGCAGTGCTTCCTACCTGACTGAGTCCTGAGAAAGCTGGTTTGTGTTGTGCCTGCAGTGTGCAGCTGAGGTGACACTGATCCACGGGGCTGTGCCCAGCTGCAGGCTGCGTGCTGGGACTGTCACTGGCCCCTGGTGAGCACACAGGAACTCACGCACTGGGGCTGCCAGCACCCGACACAACTGCGGAAGGAGAAATGCGAGTGGGGCTTGGCTTGCTCCTGGCAGCCCCTCTAAGGTGATTCCCCAGATTTCACAGTGAGCAGGAATAGCATTTTTGCCTCTTGYTTTGGTGGGGCATCATGTGCCMGGGTCCTGCTCCAGCAAAAAGTGGCTGCACTTTGCACTGTTCACATTGGTGTGACAGGCATTGGCTGGGAAGGTTTGTAATTACTTAGTACCAAGAAAATGGGAACAATCTTCTCAAATGTTGCTATCCCATAGAAACCTTAATTACTCCTCCTAGCATAAGGTAGAGGACTATCTGTGTTCTTTTTGGTTTTTTTTTTTTCCAAATGAAGTTGGTTTTATACCTATGCTGTGCCTAGGGCGGTGCTGCAGATACACAGGAGGCTGGTCTGGCTCTTCTGACACTTTGTTCAAAACAAAATCTATTGGAACAATTGCTAAGAGGAAAGCTTGGTGTTGGCCCACCGAGACTTTGCAGCATCCTGCGTGTACTTATTATTTGCTGTGATCAATGACACTGCAAAGGCTGTTTCCCAGGGTAGGAAATGCCTTATTGTATAAACAGGCTATACTGGGAAGGAAAATAGTACCCAGGAGAAAAAGCAGTGATGCATTAGAAATAATGGGCTCTATCAGTGTGATTTTGTTGGGCAAGGTAACCTCAAAGATTTATTTAAATAGGGCAGAGATATGAGTGACTGCTACATTCTCACTTTGTAATGCATTTGCCAGTCAGAGAGCAGATAGCAGTGAAGGCATTGCTTTTTACAACACAAGTTCATTTATACCAAGGCTCTGCAGCACTTGTTCTGTGGTGAGCTAAAGCAATACCCAACACCTTTCTCTGAGTAGGAGAAGTGGGTATTCAGATAGGAATAGCTGCATTTGTGGCTTTTTTTCTGTTCATTTTCTGCAAATTTTAAAGATAATCTGAAGAACAAATATTGAATAGATCTGTTTCCTGAGGGGAAAAAAAAAGCCCAACTTAAAAGATTTGCCCCTGTGATCTGTTCTCTGTTCTTGCTGTGGGGTCAGGATATGGGACCAAGGGAACCATGGAAATTTCCTTTTCCCAGACGAGCAACTAGTCAGTACTGCAAACCCCATTTTATTCCGTTAAAATGCAATATAGTGCTTGACATTAATGCTGTGGTGGAAAGCTGTATACAGCCTCTTTCCTACGTTAATTTCCCATTTTATAGGAGAAATTACAAATGTTGGGCTTTGCATGACTGGCAGAGCGAGAACTGCTCAAGGCAACATAAACAAATAGCTATGAATAACAGATCTAGCGGTAGACAAATGAACACAGCTTGCTTGCAGACAAATGAACAAGCAGTACAGCTAAGGCCAAGCTAGTTAGCTAATGTTTTTCTTTGTAATCTGTGCACCTACAGTACCCTGCAGGTGGTAATAGCTGGAGCTGGTGCATTGGTGCCTCTGTGTGAGTGGTGTCCCTTAGAGCTTGGCAGTGAATCCAGAGACGATCCCCAGATTTTGCTGGATGTATACTCAGGTATCTAACGAACAGAACCTAAGCTTCCCCCTCTTGTCTTTGTATAGGATTACTGCACTAAAACAGATGGGGAAGGGGTAAAAGCTGCCTCCATTGTAAATTTTGTGTGTCAAAGAACTGCAGGTGCAGATTTAGGCAGTGGCCTGCTGCTTCTGAGTTGTGCCTTGCAGTGAGCAGGACCAGGTGGGAGGGGARGGCATGTGTAGGAAACTGTTGCATCCCCCTTAAGAGGCAGAGAGAAAGACTGAACCTGTTTGGTCTCTCTTCTTATCTGTAGAGCCAGGGGATGTATTTAATGATGCCCTCTCCAAGGCTCTGGTCAGCTTATGACTTGGCTGCCTAGGGCTGCTGRGAAGTCCCCATCTCCTTCGTGGTGCTGTCCCCTGGGCAGTGTGCTGAGGACACTGTGGGGTGCTGCTCTGTGCACTTAAACAGGTGATTGGTTTTGCCTTGTGGCTGATTGCATTTTCAGCAGGGAGTGAAGGTGACCTTAGTCTGCACTCAGATTTCTGAAATCTACTGAAATCCMCAACAAGATCTGTGGAAGCAAGTAGCAATTTCCAGTGTAGTTGTAGATCTTTACATTTAGCAGCAAGCAATTTTAGCTTAGAGTTTGCACTTGGTACAGAGCACAACGGCTGCATTCTGCAAGGGGAAAGGCAGCTGAACTTAGTGCTGGGAGAAAACAGATCCGGGGGTTTGTGCAGTGCCAAAAAGTTTGGAAGGAAGGAATGAGAGTTGTCACATGTAGTCCAAAACTCCAACAGAAAAGATGCTGGTTTTAATTTGTTAAGAAAACTTAGCATAAAGCACCGTGAATAAAAACAACAGGCAGGCATTTGACTTGCAGAGGAATATATTTTCCTTCTTTTCAGTTCTTCCCAGTTTTTTTTCAAACTAGCACTGTAAAATACCTCAAATTCAACAGACTGGTCAAAGAACATGCAGATGTCTTTTTCTTGTTTTGTTTTTTATAAACGTGGAGATGATGAGGTWGATAATTTCTGACCTGTCACCTGCAGCACAGGCCACCCGCGCTTCTGTCGCAGAGCTGCCAYGAGTGCAAAGGCTTGTGACAGGGAGGAGGAAGACTCGCTAAGAACATCGCAGAGCTGTCAGACCTCGCTGGGAACAAGCGGTTCCCGGGGCAAGGGAAAGAGCCGTGTGGCACCTGGGGAAAACCCTAGSCTTGGGAAACGGTCTCGGCTGGATGTGACGGCCGCAGATGGGTGTCAGAACGGGCTGCTGTCGCCCGGGCGGCTGTGAGCGTGTCCCTGAGCACCAGGTGGCAGTGCTGCCGCGGGGACACAGCGCGCCTGCGGAGGGATGGGGCGCTGGCAATGTCCTGCGCGGCCGAACCCCTCTGCTCCCTCCTCTCAAGGMGCTGAGCATCCATCCCTCTCTCTTTCACCGATTTCTAGGCCACGCGTGTTTTCCAAGTATGAGTCGAAATTGTGTATTTCGAATTTCTGTTCAGCAGAGAGCTCCACCCTTGAGCCCGACCGSTTGTCCCCGTTTTGTCGCACAAAGGCGCCGGGGTTGCAGATCTGCAGGCAGCAGGTGGGAGCTGCCCCGGCGGGTCCTGTCCCCTGCCTCTAAACACCGGTACTCAGAGGAGCATCTCGGGCTGCCAGCAGCTCCATTTCCCTCCAGCTCAGTCTACAGCAAGTCCCGGTCCCTGGGACAATCTCCG
This sequence comes from Malurus melanocephalus, assembly GCF_030028575.1. Taxonomy (NCBI): domain Eukaryota; kingdom Metazoa; phylum Chordata; class Aves; order Passeriformes; family Maluridae; genus Malurus; species Malurus melanocephalus. The sequence continues at coordinate 236,267 of NW_026623696.1, forward strand.
GGGTTAGGTTTGGTGCGGACGGGAGCGCCAGTTCCCCGCCCTGCCGGCAGCGCAGGGATGCCCGGCTCAGCAGCTGTGCAAGGGGAGTGCTGTCAAACTCMCACTGTGCCTTGTGACGGGGCTGGTGTGTGTAGAAGTCATGGTTT